>NC_057936.1:65661589-65714089 GCF_018555375.3 Anguilla rostrata
GTGCTGTCGATTTCTGTTAGGTAGAGTGAGGCATGGTGGCTTGCTTACAAATGCAATTAATCACACTCGGGTTTTAAAACAAGCAGGCAATCCTTTGGCAGTGTCAGTAGAATATCATTAGAGTAAACACAACGGTCATTTTAGGGGGAAAAAACGGTGGCTCTAGGGAAAGGATGGTTTGACATTTTATTTTGCACCTGATCTCCATTTTTTGTGATGTTTCGGTGAATAATGCAATCCTGTAGTGATATTTAATGCTGTTTAATCAACAATCTGCTGTCTGTTCAGGTAGAAACCCTGACACATGATCATTTCACCATGAGTTATAATAAAAGATCCTTTCTTTTTAAAGGTGCTTTGTTAAAGTTGGAGTTAAAACCTACAGGACGGTAGATCTCCAGGGACAGGGTTGGGCAGCCCTGCTCTAGCTGTTGAATGAGGTGCACTTTTTTAGGTTTGGAGTTAAAACCTGCAGGACTGTAGATCTCTAAGTACAAGTTAACTCAGCCCTGCTGTAAGCTCAGTTAACGTCATAAAGAACGTAGCCTGTACGTGTTTGATTACAGAGAGGCTGAAGAGCTGTTAACCAAGAAGAGCTCAGAAAGGAGGGGTGGATGGGCTGAGCCGCAAGCTAATAGCGAGCTAGTCCACGTTTCCCGCCCCGCCATTAAAGCTCGCGGCGTCAGTGCGCGAACGTCGACAAAGAGTCTGCGGACACCAGCGCCAGCTTAACTACTCTCCGGCGCGGTTAATTAATAATGCATCTGCCGACGATTCAATAAACGAATTAATCACGTTTTATTGTGCCGAAGACATCGCACTCACGCCTTACATTACGCTGCTCCCTTTCAGAGCTGAACGGTTTTCCGTGGACCGTGTGCAGACGTGTAGTTCCCTTTTTTATGCGGGGAAAGTGTGACTGGTGTCTTCTTAGACTGAAATTTTTTGAGTGAATCAGTGCAGTAACAGGGGACAGTTCACCAAGGAATTAAAAAACTCAAATTTTTTTTTTTTTTTTTGAATATCACTGGTCAACTTCAAGAAGAAAATAATATGTAAACAATACACTATCTGTACATTTCTGAATAGGGTACTCAGATTCTGATAAACCCCTACCACACACATACACACACACACACACACATATACACACATAGTGAATTATTATGGTAATTTTTTTGTGCCCCAGACAGTTCTTTCCATGCTTGCTTTGTGGCATTACTTATCATAATTTATCATTTACAATATCCCTCCCAACCACTTTTCATAAATGCACGTTTGCATTGCACGGCTGTGATGGGGGGCAGGGGTAGGGGGGATCGGCGGGGGGGGGGGGGGGGGGGGGGGTCACCAAAGGCGCTTCGTCCCTGCTTGTCCTTCTTTAAACAGATTTAACATCCTCACATCCAAGGGTCCCCTTTGTGCAGAAACAAAAGGGAACGGTGGCGACAGGCGGTTAGCGAAGTGCTACAATGCTGGCAAGCTAAACCTGAGACCGCCAACGAGGACAGACCCCCCCCACCCCCCAAATCCCCCCACCCCTCCCCCCGAGGAGACCACCAATAGGGAAGATACCCCCCCCCCCCCCCACCCCCAAAAAGCTCTGATACGGAAAATTCAGATTTCATATTCAAATTGAAGAATGAAAAAATTCCTTTATTTTCTAAATGTGCACTGCCACAGTACCTATGGGCTTAGTGGGGTCGTGTTTAAGACCTTGATCCTTGGTCCTTCCCAAATAGAATTCAAAAAAAAAAAAAAAAAGAATGGAATGTAATGGAAAATGTTATTGAAGGCTTTTCTATAATCTATGCTGAGACATTTGCCTGGAAAATCAAATAAACATTTTCCCTTTACCATTTGCTTTTCACCTAATTTTTAAGTGAGACATTTTTTCTTCGCAAACACAGTTTGGATGCTGCATTTCAGAGATCACTCGGTTTTGCTGAGCTATGATTATGTAATAAAATAATAAAACGAGTAATAAAATGAACAATCACAACAAATTTACAGTTAAGGATGGCTCCAGGCCTCGGGGTGAAAAACCAGGAGTTGATTGGGCCGCGTGGTGTCTCATGGTCACAGATGAGCCAATGGTAACCGCCCACCCCCCCTCATCCCCACCTTAAGAGTTTAAATCCCATCATTCAGATTTGATCGACCTTGTCAATAAAAAAAGATACAGGTAACTTAAAGACAACAGGACGTTTGTAGCTTTGCAGAGGTAAAAGAAGGGGTGTTTTTTTTTTGGGGGGGGGGGTAGAGAAGGAGGGAGATAGGGAAAGAGGGAGAGAGGGGAGAGATGGAGAGAAGGAGGGAGGGGAGAGAGGAGAGACGGAAGGCGAGAAAGAGGGATAGAGGGAGAGAGGGAGGGATAGGGTGTGGGTGTTTCCCCTCTCTCCCACCCAAATGCCAGCACCCATCCGTCTATTAATCTGGTCTTAATGGAAGAGGATAGCCTAATTTGATCTTCCCCCCTCCCTCCTCCCGGTTCCACCTGCACACCCCCCCCCCCACCCCAATCACCCCCCAGCCCCTACCCCGCCCTGCCCCGCACCCGGCCCCCCTGACCGGCCCAGGCCAGCTCGGCCCCTGGAGCTCTGATTATTTTTAATCTCATCGCATTTCTTTTTTTTCCTGCTCAATAAACTCTGCCTCAAATCAAATTTCTAACGAACATCGCCGGTCGCCAGTCTGCACACGCCCACTGCCGCGCGCCGCTTTGTCATAATTAAGCGCTCGGCCGGCCTAATTAATTAAGTGGTCAGGATACTAATTAGGCCCTCCCTCTCTTTTTTTTTTTTATCTTGGGGGGGGGGCAGTGCAGTGCAGAAAGAGAATAATGAGAGATTGACGGGCAGCTATTAAGTTTGGCATCGTGGAGGAAAAGCCTCACAGATGACAAAGTTAGACCCAACGCAGCCCAACACCCCCCCCCCCCCACCCAAACACACACACACACACACACACTGCACCCCAGCACCCCCCCCCCAAAACACACACACACTGCACCCCCAGCACCGCCCCCAACACACACACACACACACTCAACACACACAGGGCTGAATTCTGGTCTCTATGGGGAGCGGTTAGCAGCTCTGTGATGATGCGTTTCCTGCTGAAGCTGGGGCTGTGGCAGCGTTTGTAGAGCCTGACGCTTCCCCTCAGTTACAGGCTCTGTGAGGCTGCCATCCTTTATACAGCTCGAGTATCGATTCACTAAAATGTGCTAATGAAGGGGGGGGGGGGGGGGTGAGTGCGGAAACAGACACTTCATTAAAACTGGTCTTGATTAAAAACGGACAGATACAGTAGAGAGGGAGAGAGATAGAGACACATATACACACTCACGCACACAATCACACATACTCACAAACACACACATACTCACACACACACAATCACACATACTCACAAACACACAATCACACATACTCACAAACACACCCACACACACACACACTCACATTCTCACGAACACACACACACACATACTCACACACACACAATCACACATACTCACAAACACACAATCACACATACTCACAAACACACCCACACACACACACACTCACATTCTCACGAACACACACACACACACTCACACATACTCACACCTGAGGTGAGACCAAGTCATTGTTTTGCAAGTCACAAGTAAGTTTCGAGCCTTGGCATTCAAGCCCAAGTGAAGCCACGAGTCACTGGTGTTAAAGTCAAAGTCGAGTTGCAAGTCGTTTGTGATATCGTCAAGTCGAGTCTAAAGTCATCAAATCTGTGACTGGAGTCTGACTCCAGCCCAAGTCATGTGACTCGAGTCCACATCTGTGCAGGATGTTATGTAATGTAATAAAAATATAAAAATACATTAAACTGTAATTTATGTTTATTTATAATAGTTAAGGGGTTAACTATTATCTGACTAGGTTTTGGTATAAAAAAAAATAAATAATAAAAATGACATTTTTTTGGCTGTTCAAAAAAAGCCACCATTTTCATGGAATGACCCAAACAATGCATCCACACGTTTATTGAATGAGTGCAGATCCTTTATTGGAATGAAAGCAAGTCGCAAAAACACAAAATGCACAGGTTAAAGGATAACGCTACGTCATTTAAACCAATTCTCACACTCCTGTGATTAAGAAAATTGCTTGCTTTCTAGGTGCTAGCCGGGCTACTGCGGCTAGCGGTCCCACTTGCAGTTCCTGCCTTTCCGAGTTGGTGAAGTGTCTTCATTGGCTGCCAGAACACAAACAGAAGCTAGGTTTAACTAGTGACTAGCAAATGAAAGTTCCTTTATTTATATCCAACACAAAAGTTTGCTTGATTGTTTTTTTCATGACTATTATCATTAGCACGTTCACTAGCTAACGCTAGCTAGGAACATCGCTGATTAAGAACCTACTGTTTGGTAGCTAGCAGGGCTAGCCTACTGCCGCTAGCCACTCCAATCACAGTTCACACAGGGGCGGTCTCCATTATTACCGTCTCTTCGAATGCTGACAGAAGCTAGAAAGCTAGATTTAACTAGCTAATTACCACATGTCCGTGCAGTTATTTTGAACAAGTGTTTACTTAACTACTCTTTATTTATTATTCAGGTGGCATTAGCTAGTTCACTGCGGTGCCACGGCTTCTGGGTTGCACGACATGTTTCCTCGAAACGGTGTACAGCGGGCTTTGAGGTACGTTTTCTCTCGTTTGGTGGGCGTGTCAGAGGCGTTACCCAATCAGCAGCGACGTGTATATAAACCCCGCCGAATTAAAAAGGCAGTGCGCACAACCGATCCAACTGAAGGCGTTTACAACTGCGTCCACTGCAGCTGGGTGTATGCAGCAACTGAAGACATTAGAAGACAAGTTTGAAGTAAGTAGCCTACTTTATAGTATTAAACACGTATTTAAACCGATTTCATCAGGCTTCGAAAAGTACTCAAAGAATGGCCGCCTCAGCTGCCATATTTGCAACGCTTGAGTAACAAAACAGTGTGTTAAACGCACCACCGTTTCCGTTTAAATAAACGTTTTGCTACGTTTTGTCGGGCTGAACCAGCCCCTGAACAACGCCGATGGCGAACTAATTGCTTACCTATCTACCCAACTAGCAAGCCAGCGGAGCAAATGCCATTGTAGCCACCCCAATCTCAGTTCCTGCCAGCAGGACTATCACTGCACTATCCGAAGCTAGAAAGCTAGTTTCGTGTCATGTACAAAAACCATTTGCATCATATAGTCAGTAGACCCATTACCTTGCTCCTCCTATCCGAATATTATTTTATAGCATTGAAACGAGCATAGTTCGCAAACTAACTACCAGCCAGAGACTTCTACCAGCCCAGATTCCACCATAGACATTACATATTAGGAACCTCTTTGGATTCCACCAGCGCTGCTCAGTGCAGCCGCGCTCGTGTTGATAGACAGTCGGTCTTGCCATTTTGAAGTGGCATTATAAAAAGAAAAACGCATTTCGGAAATGCAACTAACAGCTTTCATTACTCCTTCGTTTCTATATTCGGCCTTCCTCAGCAAAGACAAATTCAAAGATAAAACGTTGGCTTAAATAATTGAATTCTGCATTTACCACAGTAGATTTTTTATTTTTATTTACCATCAGCTTGTTTTACATTTACAGGAAGCCTCACATTTACCAGGGTTTACATTTACTTTGTTTATAGGAAAGGCTATGCTGTTCTTTGCATGTACATGTTCATGAGTTTAAAAAAATAAATAAACTTTCTTTCCCCAGCTCTGCAATCAACCTAGACAACTAGATGCATCAATCAATCGACACCAAGTAAGACCATGGTTATGTACTTTTCACTGGTTGGATGCTGCTGTGCTCAAGACTTATGCTTTTTTTTGGCTGTGTGGAGATTGTTGCCTTTTCTTGGTGAGTTGTTGACAAGGAGTGAATATCATATTTTTGAAGTTTGGATCTCCGGTTTTTGATTCCTGTGAGGAATTTGTGGTGATTTTGTTATCATTTTCTTCTGGTTTGCGGCTGCGTTGCTGCTGTGCTGTTCAGAAGTCATTGCTGACTGGACATTGGTGCTGTATTTTCTGGACTGATTATATAGCGATCTGATGATATTGTGATGGTGTGAATTAATTGCAGGTGTATAGATCTTAGCTGTGTTGTTGCCGAAGCCCTGGTACTGACTTGAGAATTAGTAGCATTTGAGAGAGAGTAGTTTAAGTGAGGAGCTAGAATGCTGCTGTTGCTGCTGCACGGTTGGTGTTGGTGGTGGGTTGTAGGTGCGTCTGCCAGAAGACATCAAAGGTGAGGAGCTGGTTATGTATTTTCAGTGGTGGAATGCTGAAGTGTTGTTTCTTTTGGCTTTTTGGAAATTGTTACTTATGCTACACTAGGTGAGAATTGTTGTAGTGATGATTATATTTTTAATTATGGCAAAATGCGCAGATTATTTTGATTTCCATTTTGGTGTTGTCATTGTTTTTCTGAACTGATTATGCTGTGATGTGTATAGATCTTAGCTGTGTTGCTGAAACTTCTGGTGCTAATTTGAGTTGGTAGCATTTGAGAAACTGCTCACTAAGTAAGGAGAGAAGCAATGCTGCTGTTGCACGGTTGGTGTTGGTGGTGGGTTGTAGGTGCGTCTGCCAGAAGACATCAAAGGTGAGGAGCTGGTTATGTACTTTCACTGGTGGAATGCTGAAGTGCTGTCTTTTCTTTTGTCTGTGTGTTGCTGAAAGCTCTGGTGCTGATTTGAGTTAGTGGAATTTGAGTAGTTTACGTGAGAAGCTAGAAGCAATGCTACTGCTGTTGCACGGTTCGTGTTGGTGGTGGGTTGTAGGTTGCCAGAAGACGTCAAAGGTACGGGCATGCTTATTTTAATTCTAAGCTGGTTTTTGCTGCTGGTTTTTTCAATGATGCTGCAGCAATGATGGAAAAATGTGATGCCAGTGCCTGTTTCATGGCCTTGAAGGAATATAGGAACTTGGAATTTATTAGAATGGTTTCAGAGCTTGAGTGAAGGGATTTGGTTGATTTTTTTTGTTGTGCTGGTACGTGGTTTTTAGAGAAGGTGTGATGTTACTGGCAGAGTAGTTTGTAAATGCTTGCAGATTTTAGCTTTGAGCTTAGCAGGGCTCGGTGGTTATCTGTGTTGCAGATGATTAGGTTGTCTGTAGTAAATGTGTAAAATAGGATTTTTTTTTTGAGTGGTCTGCCTGGCTTACTGACTGAGGTTCATGGTTTGCTCATGCTCATGGCTATGGTGTCCATATTGTATGTGCCCTGTGATGGATAGGTGCACCTCCTAGGCAAATTCATGCTTGGATAGGTTCCAGTCACACTACCCCCCCCCCCCCCTCTCCGGTGAGAAGGTAAGTATGAATAGAATGAGACAGAAGTGGACAAGTTGAGTGGGGAAAAATCCTCACACTGGAGCTGACCATATCATGGAAATAGATCTGATGAAGATGATGAAAATGAGCTGCTGATGTGCTGTCCACTTGTGGAAGAGATGCTTGAGTGGATGCAGATGGAGAAGAGCTTTTATCTTGCTGTAGAAGTGTCATGTTTTTCGGGTGAACATGACTAGATGGATCATCGTGCTATAGAACTAGGCATGACCTGGCTTGGTGCAGGGGTTGGCTTGCACCACATTGAAGGTTTGGAACAGGGTCTCATCAAGGTAGACACTGCAGGCTGTTGCTGGAATGTCCTGAAGTATCTTTTCCATCAGCCATTTGAACATCGCTGGGCTATCTTGGTATGAACCGGTGCCGGAAGAGGGACCTGCCAATAACCACTGTGGGAGTTGAGTGAGCTGGACCAGTTAGCACCTGCTATGCTGTCCAGGATGTAGTCAATGCCGGGAAGAGGATATGAAGCTTTGCAAGTCACTGTGTTCAACTGCCTGTTGTCCACACAAAATTGGAGGTAGATTTTTCTTCCAAACCAGCACTGTTAGGGACTCGCAGTGACTCTTGGATGGACAGATCATGGCTGCTGCTAACCTCTCCCAGACCACAGCCTCTGCTTCCTCCCGGCCTTGGGTATCGCATTGAGACTTTGTACATCGGAAGGGGCTAAAGGAGCTTGGAGAAGGTTTTGTGTTGACAGCACCAGACCTTGGGTCTCAGGTACACCAACTTTTTCCACTTTCTGCATCTAGTCATCTGAGTGATTGTCTTGTCTTTTTCACAGTCATTGTGTCACAGGGTGAGCAGTTGAACCACCTCCCCAGGCTTCTGACTGGCTTCTCTGTTTGTGCTGGAATCCACTCTCCATCCACTTCGAACCAAGTGCTTGTCACCCGACTTGTCCTTTCCTCTCTTCAGTACCAGCCACCTTGAATTGCTGGGTCTGAAGCTCACTCTTGCTTAGGCAGTGGATCTGTCCAGGTCTTCAGACACCGATCTCTCCTCTTTCACTGACTATGTAGTGATGGTCATGCTGTCTGTGAAGGTTCATGTCAGAGGTTGCCACATGTTGGATCTTGTCTTGGGCCCTCTGCTTGGTCTTTCAGCAGAGTCCACAAGGATGTAAACAGCAGCTATGATGAACACCGTGCACCCTGTTACTGCCCAGCCTCTACTGTTTGGTAGTATAGTCACATACTGTTACCCTCACCCTGAAATCATTAAAAAAATAAAAACGATAGAAATAGAAATTTTAAAAATAGAAATTAATAGAAATAAAAAATAAAAATCTAATGAAAATAATTAGTAGAAATAACCTTGATAAAATCCAAACTATAATAAACATTTTAGAAAATTATATTTAAAAAATTAACTCAAATAGCAATAAAAATAAATAGCAATAAAAATAAGTAAATAGTCATTTAGAATAGTTCAGGATGAGGGTTATAGTGTACAACTGTACAACCAGAGGCTGGGAGTGGCATGGTTTTGGGGTGCACGGTGTCCATCATAGCTGTCATTTACATCCTTGTGGACTCTGCTGAAAGACCAAGCAGAGGGCCCAAGACAAGATCCAACATGTGGCAACCTCTGACATGAACCTTCACAGACAGCATGACCATCACTACATAGTCAGTGAAAGAGGAGAGATTGGTGTTTGAAGACCTGGTCAGATCCACTGCCTAAGCAAGAGTGAGCTTCAGACTCAGCGATTCAAGGTTGCTGGTACTGAAGAGAGGAAAGGACAAGTCGGGTGACAAGCACTTGGTTCGAAGTGGATGGAGAGTGGATTCCAGCACAAATGGAGAAGCCAGTCAGAAGCCTGGGGAAGTGGTCTGGCTGGTCACTCTGTGACATGGTGAGTTTGACAAGGACAGCGCACCGCACACATGGCTGGGTGCAAAGGGTGGAGAAGGGTGGTGTCCCTGTAACCCAAGGTCTAGTGTTGTCAGCATGCACTCCTCACCAAACCCCTCTAAACCCATTCCGGTGTACAAACTCACAGTATCAGTAGTGGAACCAGTGGACAGGAACATTAGCAGCTAACCTCCAAAGATTCCAAAAGCTTCAGCAGAATTGGCCTCTACGGCAGGGGAACAAAATGGCAGATGCCTTTCAGAACAGATTTGAGGACTGTGACTGCAAGAACTAAGTGAGGTGAGCATCGATCAAGGTTCACATTGTGGCTCACAGTGATTTTCAGCTTTTCAGCAATGAAAAGACTTAACACTAGGCCTTCTTCCCCTGGAAGATCCTTTGCAAAGCTATTGGATGAGGACTGGAGTTGGTGAAGGAGCACAAGCAATACAATTGTGCTGGAGGTAATGGTTCCATAGTAAGAGAGGTTGGAGGAAGCCAATGAAATTAACCCACTTAAGGACGAGTGCACGGAGAAGAGCTGGTCATTTAGGTGCTTACCAGTGGATGTGGGATAAAAGGCTTCTAAGGACAATGGATGCAGAGGAAACTGAGGATTCCTGGAGCAAAGACCATGTGGAAAAACTGCTAAACAGGAGAAAGCAAAAGCATCAAACCATATTTGATTGAAGAGTGCAGAGGAGTGGATCAGGCCAGGCCATTGATAATGAAGTTGTCCTCCCAAGAGGGGGGGTGGTGGTGGGCAAGAATAACCTTAGCGTGTTAGCCAGTGGAAGTAGACCCAGGTTGTTACCCAAGTTAGTTGCTGTGAAGGTACCTCAGTGTTTTCTTTTTCTTGAGTACTGATGTGGTATGAGAGGGTGGCTGGCTACGGCAGGTGATGAAGACCACGTGCTGGCAGAAGACCCGGTTGAAGGGGGTGAGGTGGTCACCGTGCGGAATGAAGAACCGTTGCTGGAATCAGGTCTAAGACGCCGCAGGATTGTACAGGAGCCCTCCCAGTCACTGTGGCGCATGTCACGGAAAACAGGTTTGACGACCATGAATGGAAGCTTTTGGTGTACCGGCGACCCATGGATGAGAAGCTTCACTGGATGCAATCCATGAAGGTTCATGTTGGTGGTTGCGGCACCTTGGATTTTGTCTTGGGCCCTCTGCTTGGTCTTTCTGCAGAGTTTGCAAGGATGTAAACAGCAGCTATGATGGACACTGTGCACCCTGTACCTGTGCCACCCCCAGCCTCTGTTGTTTTGTAGTACAGTCACACACTTGTAACGCTCATCCTGAACTTATCTAACTCTTTCTGTAGGTTAAATATAAGAGTAATAATAGGAATAGGAATAATAAACAAATATTAAATAAAATAAGAATAATAAACAAATAATAAATAAATAGAATAAAAATATTTAACTCTAACCCTAGCCCTAATAAAATAAAAATAAAAAAATAGAATCAATAGAAACAAATTATAATTAAAAAGAATAAATAATTTTAAAAAACAATTAAAATTTTAAAAAAAAGGTTCATCGTGAGCGTTACAGTGTGTGACTGTTTTACCAGAGGCTGGGGGTGGACACGATTACAAGGTGCATGGTGTTCATCACAGCTGCTTTCTGCATCCTTGTGGGCTTGACAGAAAGACCAAGCAGAGGACCTAAAACAAAATCCAAAACAAATCTTCATGGATGGCATAACCATCACTACGCAGTCAGTGACAGGGGAGATGGGCTGAGATGACATTGAGGACTGGTACTGCATGTACAAGCACTCCAGGTCAGCACTGATCAAGGTTCACACTGGCTTACTGTAATTGGTAGTGGATGAGGAGGAGACTAGCCTTTTTCCACTGGAACATCACAAGAGTGCGTAACAGTGGATTAACTACTTGGCTCAGGCCAGACTTGCAATAACAAAGATGTCCCCCAAAGAGGGGGCTGGTGGTGGGCAAGAATAAAACCAAAACGTGCCAACAAGTATTGTTGAATGGATGACGTCAGATTCAACATGGGTTGAGAATGGATTCAAAAAGCCGGTCGGAAACAGTGGCAGGGTATTGGATTAGCTATACAGTTCATTCTGGGCCTGATCAACCCAGTCTGTATCCTTCAGAAAGTGTGTGTGTGATGGCACCAAAACTACTACTGATGAAAGGACCTCATCTGAGTCATGGGAAAAGCCAGGGGCAGTAGTGTCATTCTGGTGTGCACATTTGAAGGGTAAGTATGTAATTTTCCCTTCCTGGATTGTGGCCTTGTCGTGGCGGAAGGGCTTGCGAGGTCTTATGATCCCCAGAGCTATGTCGTCGGGGGAATTACATGTCCCCCGGTAGGGTCTCCCAAGGCGAACAGGTCTGGGGTGAGGACCCAGACGAACACAATCCAATCGACCCCTAACTATGGTGAACAATTACAAACATAAGTTTACCCTGCCCGGAATAGGGTTACCGGGACCCATCCCTGGAGCCATGCCTGGGGGTGGTGTCTGCAGGCGAACGTGGGCTGCCCAGCCACCAGGCGTATCTCGGCTGGGCCCAACCAGAAAAGACTACGTGGGAAAACCATGAGGGTCGGGTGCAATGCCCATCGGGCAGGGGGCAAGAACAGGGTAGATCCGTGCGTCATCTGCCCAGACAATGGAAACTGATTCTTGGTACGTGGAACATTGCCTCTCTGCTGGGGAAGGAGCCGGAGCTGGTGTGTGAGGTTGAGAAATACCAACGAGATATAGTTGGGCTCACCTCTACACCGTGTTGGCTCTGGAACCAAACTCCTGGATACAGGTGGTCTTTGTCTTACTCGAGAGTTGTTCAGGGTGAGAGGCGCCGGGCAGGAGTGGTGATACTCGCAAGTCCTCGTCTGGTGGCCTAAACGTTTAGTGAGAATCTGCTGGGAATGCCTACGTTTCCCAGAGGAGGTTGGGGACATGGTGTCTGAATGGACCTTGTTCAAAAAACCTCTATTGTGGAAGCTGCTGCAAGAGGTTGTGGTTAAAAGCTGGTCGGTGCATGTCCTGGTGGCAACCCAAGGACCCGCTGGTGAACTCCAGCGGTGGGGGAGGCTGTCAAGCTGACGAAAGAGGCATTCCAGGCCTGGTTGGCTCTGGGAACCTCTGATTCAGCAGACAAGCACCGGCAGGCAAGAAAGGCCGCAGCTGCAGCAGTGGCAGAAGTAAAAGCCAGAGCATGAGCGCCTCCCTCTGGAGGTGTTCCGAGCTCGGCCACCGGGGAGGAGACCCAGGGGTAGACCTAGGACACGCTGGAGGGATTATATCCAAAGGCTGGCCTGGGATCGCCTGGGGATCCACGGGGATGAGTTAGCAGAAGTCGCTGGGGAGAGGGACGTCTGGGCTGCTCTGCTTACCCCTTTGCCACCGCGATCCTGACCTGGATTAAGCGGTTTAGAGAATGGATGGATGGGTATGTAAGTGTAATTTTATTAGGAGGTGAGGGCGGTTTTTCCACATTGTTTATGCCCCCATCCTCCACTAGTTTGATTTTACTGCAGGAATGGAAAACTCCTGGATCACAGCATTATTTCAGGCCTCACACTTTATTTCAGTTTTTATTGTAAGCAATTGTATTATAGTGGCTGAAATGTTTTGCATGTTTGGTTTGTGGTATAATCTCATGACAAAACCAAACAAGTCTTTTTAGAACATTGCAACTTGAATATGCTTCAGCAATTCTGATTCAACTTTGACAGCTGTTAAGTTCTTCCATGGTAATTATAAAGGACTCGCTAATCTTCTGTGAAAATGCATAATTATTGCCAGAAAGCAATGTGTCACCTGTTGGAGTTTTCATGCTTTTCTGTAACACAATACCAATCTTGATATTTCCACCAGATATTCTGTAAATGTCTGTCTACTAAACTTCAAACGAAGCAAAGAGAACATTGTCTGGCAATGACAATCGTAAATGTTTCCCTTTTATTGCTTTCATGAAGTAAGGTTTTCGCCAAATTTAACAAAACCGCACCAAACTCCAACAGATGCCGAGTTGAACTTTGCTTTGGGTATGTAGCTGTTGTATGCTAATAGACGCGATGTCAAAGCATGTTTACACAGAGCCTGGGTGGTCTTTTCTGGGGATGAAGTCCCATCCTGCCCATCTGTACTAAACATGGTGCAGTTCACTCGCTCTACTGTAGGTGCTCTTAATCTGTTTAAAAGTTTCTAGTTTTGTGGTCCACACGCACACGCACAAACTCACACATACTCACACACATACACAGGAAACTTTGCCAGGGGATTTATCCTACAGTCCAGTGTGAGTAAAGTCTAAAGCTTAAGAGGCAGAAGTTTCATAGATCTCCACATGAAGCAGTGCAACAGATACGCTGAGGTTTCTGTCGGATGCATAAAAGCCACGGTTTCATATTTCTTCTCATGCAAAAGTTTTGGTTCCCTGATAGAAACAAGAGTAATTCTTAAAGCAATGCACTATTCATCTCAACTTGAATACGCTGCTATGTATTTAAGAATGAAAGCAGGAGAACATCATCTCGCACCTCTCCTCCAGAAAGGGTACTTATTTTTTGAGCTCCTCATTCTTAACAACATTTCAGGAGTTATTTTCCTCTTTCTTCCAGAGTAGAAAGAGGTGGCACTGCGGAAAAACACTTAAGTGCCAAAAAGTACTGTATGACAGACAGATGGACTATCTTTTGCACACAGGAATTTAATTTGTGTCGTGGTTGTAAGAAAAAGTATTATACACTCCGAGTTAGAGACAGATTTACCTGAGCCAAGATTAATACAATGTCCATGCTCATACATGTAACGTGCATATATCCAACACAGAGATAAGTGGAAAAATGAAAAAAGAAAAAAGAACAATATGTGCAAGGGAAAGAAAAGTTACCCCCCCACCCCATGTTTACGCTACATTATCAATACATTTTGAAAAATTACATATGCCACCACTAAGATTATGCTATTCTTGTGCACAAGATTAGTTTTCTTTGGTATTTCCTTTCCTAAAATAACCAAAATGAATTCTGAAACCAGTAGGGTTTCTTTGAGATGTTCTGAATCTCTATACCTATAGTTTTTGAAAAAATAAACAAATAGAGTTCTTATTTTTCAGTATCATATTGTTTAAAGAGACAAATAGTCTCTTTAAACACAATGCTGTCACAAATCTGCAGGCGTGTCCTAATACTGCACAGATGAGTTTTTTTTTTTTTTCTTCTCTCAATCTTTATTCTTTTTAATATGTGGACATCCTGTGCTTCCAGAACGCAGTGCGAGGCAAATTCTCGCAAAGATAAGCTTAAAAAAAGACCTTGTTCTGATTTTCTTTCATTTTAGTTTTTTTTTTTTTTTTTTTTTTCTTCTCCCCTACCCAAACTGAGCGAATGGACAGGTAACGAGGCATGTCCACATTTCCACGCGCAGAATTTACACACCGAGCAGCTTCCCTTATCAGGACACATGATACCCATTTTATTTTTACCCTCTCTTTACCCATTGTGTGTCTGGGATGATTAAAGAGCAGAAATTCTCCCTCTCTGGACTGTCCCCCTCCCTCTCTCTCTCTTTCTCTCTCACTCTCTCTTTCTCTCTCAGGGAAATGGTGGTGATTCCACAGGCTCTGAAGGATAGGGGAACCTGTGCACTTCACCCCCCCCCCCCCCCCCAAACCCCCCACCCACGTGCTTCCCAGCAGAGCTTTCCTGGCCAGAAAGCGCTTGACCACCGAGGCTAAGTTGGCTGTGAGAATGGGAACTGCTTACGACAGCGAGTCAGGGACTAAACTTTGCTAAGTTTCTCCCCTATTCCACCTCTTTTTTTATGTTTTATTTTTTATTTTTTTCTCTCCTTCCTTCCTTCCTTCCTCTTGAAATTTCTCTTAGGAGATTATCCCCAGGTAAGCTTGTTACCTCCGCCGACCCAAGTCAGCAGCTTCGCCTCTCACACTGACCATATGAGGGGGGTCAGTGTACGTGTGTGTGTGTGTGTGTGTGTGTGTGTGTACGTACGTGTGTGTGTGTGTGGGCATATGTGGGTATTTGTGTGTGGGCATATGTGTGTGTGTGGGTATTTGTGTGTGGGCATTAATGTGCGTGTGCGTGCGTGCGCGGGGGTGTGTGTGTGTGTGTGTGTACGTGTGTGTGTGTTGGAGGAGGGGCGGGTGGTGGTCGGTCGGTCGCTTGGCTGTTGGGTGAAGTCCGGATCCATCATGCGAGTGTTAGCCACCAGGCGCTAACTCAGTGTGACGACATCATAAGACCGTCGCAAATGACTCATCCGTCTCTCCGGGGGGGAGGGGGGGGGGGTCACTAAGCTGACACCAGGGGTTCCATTTCATTGCCTCAACCCTCCCCCCCCACCCCATCACCCAGACCTCATCCTACCACACAGAGACACAGACACACCAGGTTTAGCCATTAGCGACCCCCCCCCCCCCACATCACCAATACCAAGGGTCTGGCTATGCTCCAGATCAGCCTGCATACGGTCCCCATGAAGCACATTAATGAGAGTGAGCCCAAATACCAGCAGATATTACTGATACACACCTACCGTGTGTGTATGTGTGTTCATGTGCGTGCAAGTGTGTGTGAGAGCATGTGTACATGCGCGCATGAGTGTGTGTGTATGAGTATATGCGAGTGAGTGTGTATTTGTATTAAAGCACGTAACATCTCCATACACAGATGCAGGAAGACGTGAACTTGCATCTCACACCATCTCAGCCTTCCACTCCTCTGAGTTTATTTCCCATCATCCCCTGAGACTAGGAAGGGGTGGGGGGCAGGTGAGAGTGACAGGGGGGGTATTATAGGGGCTTCTCTGACAGGAGCCCCAGTCCAGGGGATGTAAACCGCCCCTCCGAAAAGAAGAACGAGAGATAAACAGGAGGAAGAGAGAGTGGGAGAGGCGAGAGGGATGAAGGGGATATTCGTTTCCAAACGAGAGGAGGAAATCTTCCCAAATCTCCTCCTGTTCCGAGAGAGAGAGAGAGAGAGAGAGAGAGAGGAGAGGGGGAGTGAGAGAGGGAAGAGAGAGAGAGAGGAATGTGGGAGGAGAAGTGGCCACAGTGAGATGGTGAATCTCTCTCCCCACACACCTCCCATAAGTCTGGTACACCACAGCCAGCCTGTTCAGTGAGAGAACCTTTAAAAAAAAAAAAAAAAAAAGCCACTCCAGTAAAACTGAGTGATTTACCTGTGTGTGTGTCTGAGAGTGCATAAGCCATGTGCTTGTGTGTGTGTGTGTGAGTGGGGTTGTGTGTATGTGAGAGAGAGTGTGTGTGCTTTGTGAGAGTGTATGTATGTGAGAGAGAATTTGTGTGTGTGCGCGTGCGCGTGCGTGTGGTACTGTAACTGTTCAGATGTTGCTAATGGTTGAACGCACTCCTGCATTGTTCTGAGATTAAACATGTCACTGACAAAAGAATATATTCATGTGAAAGTAATATTTATATTTTCTTCCTACATATTTGTGTGAAAATAGAGGTTTGTTAATACTGAGTAGTCTACAGGAGTTTTACAGATTTACTTTTTTTGCCCCGATGTGGCGTGTATGTGTGCTTCCACCTTCAGTGCAAAATGTTCTTGGGGTGGGGAGGGGAGCGCGAGGGGGGTGGGGGGCAGGGGAGGGGCAAATGACTAAAGAACGACTCAGCCACAACTTTTCTTAATCTTGTGCTTACAGTTGGGAGTGTTCGCAGTTTTTGGCGATGTTTTGGGAAGACGTTTCGGAAACAAACAAAGCCAGGCAAGCAGAAGTTTGCTTTCACTAACTAATAAATTCTTTTGTCATTTTCTCCTTTTGTCATTCGGTTCCCTAAAGACACAGACACATTAAGGTGTCACAAAAAACACCAAATAAGAAGGAGAAGGTAGGGGAGTCATTGGGTCGCTTGGTGTGGGGGGGAGGGGGGGCGTACACCTGGGGAGTCTGGGGTGGGGTGGGGGGGGGCAGGTTGGAGGAAGCTGTGGTGAATAAATCAGGTCTTTTAAGATTTTAGAAGGAATTCATTAGCAGGTACGTCATGGTGGCGTGTGAACAGCGAGGCAGGTGTAAATTCCAGGCGCCTTCCTCACCTGGGGCTCAGGTGCTCCGTAGGGTTCCTGCTCGGCTCGGGTTCGGGGGTGAAGAGGCTTATTCTGGAGTGTGAGCTCTTCCTCATTCTACATGCGTTACCAGCGGGTGCATTCTGTTCCCGCCCGAGTGTTCGCACGCGTGTGTGTGTGTGTGCGTGTGCCGTACACGTGTGTGCATGCACGTAATGTGCTTATACTGTATGTTGACACTTGCGAGTGCACGTTTGTGTATTCGTATTTACGAAAATGCATTTTCTTATTTCCTGTATTATTGCATATTTGTCACATTGAATGGTTTCAGATCTTCAGACAAAATGTAATATTGGACAAAGGGAACCTGAGTAAACACAAAGCACTTTAAAAAAAGTTTTTTTTTTCATATTGTTACTTTTTTATTATTATGAAAGAGTAATCAAACACCCATATCACCCATGTGTAAAAGTAATTACCCCTTAACCCCTTAGCGCACATGCCAAATCTGCCCCATCTTTGCCAATTGAGGGGGCACCTTATGTACAGCTTTATAACTCCAGATGCGAGCGTCACAGAGACATGTAACTTTTTTTTTTTTTTACCATTTAAATTAGTTTATATTCATAATATAATGCAATTGTCCAGGCAAAAATTAATTTGTTCTTTTTTTTAGTTTGCAATGAAATACTGAGAGATCCCATGTATATAAAACAGGTTAAACTATACATGTCCTGGATCAAAAACTCCTCTACCACAAGTGTGTAAAATCTAAGGGTGGATGTGCAGGACGACTCCAGGTCACTCCTGGGTAGATTGACCACTGTTCCAAGTGTTCTCCATTTGGAGATTATGGCTCTCACTGTGATTCGGTGGCATCCCACAGCCTTAGAGATAGCTCTGTAACCCTTTCCAGGCTGATACATTTTTTTTTTCTCACCTCTTGGAATTTTCTTTTGATCGTGGTGTGCTTGTAGAAACTGTGTGGGGACTACATCAGTCTGGTGTTAAGGGTCAATATGAGTGAGGCTTAGATTCAACCGGGCTGGCTGCAATCAAGCCTGGCCGTGTTCAGTCAGCTGAATCTAATGATCATTTTAATTTGGTTAATTGGTCGAAAACAATTCAAATATGCAGTAATAGAGGAAATCAGGAAGGGGTAAACAGTTTTTCACGACAGTGTATATATCAAAATTATCACATGTCAATAAATATTTTCCTGTTTTGCTTACCATAATATACATAGGCTCTACAGTATGTGAGACAGAAGAAAAGACATTAAGATATGAATAGAGTGGGAGAGAAATGATGTGCATATACTTGCGTATGCGTGAAAATGCATGCATTCATTTTTCTGTATGTTCATGTAACATGTATGTGCGTGTGTGTGTGTGTATGTTTGTGTGTGTGTGTGTGTGTGCCTGTGTTTGTGTGTGTGTGTGTGTGTGTGTGTGTGCCTGTGTTTGTGAGTGTGTGTGCATATGTGTGTGTGTACCTGTGTTTGCGTGTGTGCGTGCGTGAGTGTGTGTGTATGTAGTGTGTGTGTGTGTGTGCGTGCGTGTGTGGTGTGTGTGCCTGTATGTGTGCCTGTGTGCGTGCGTGTGTGTGTGTGTATGCGCATGTGTATGTGTGAGTGTGTGCCTGTGTTTGTGTGTGTGTGTGTGTGTGCCTGTATGTGTGCGTGTGTGCGTGCGTGCGTGAGTGTGTGTGTATGTAGTGTGTGCGTGTGTGTGTGTGTGTGTGTGTGTGGTGTGTGTGGCCTCACACTGACCTTGCTGGGTTTCCTGGCTCTCCGTTTATGCTGACCGCTACAAATAGATTAACGAGCTAAAGATCTCGGGAATGTTAATTAATTTGATTATTGGCGGTGGGCTGGGGCCGGGGGGAGCCGGATTAGCTGGGATGTTTTAATCAGAGGCCCCCGTAAGATGAATAGGCCCGGCGGCTGGGGGGCTGGCAGGGCCCCCCTCACGGGGACCTAATTTATGGCGCGCGATGCCACATAGTCAATGCGCTTTTAATTCCCCCACTACCCCCTCGCCCACCCGCCCGCTTCCCCCGCCCCTCTTCATTAACCCTCTCATTAATGGAAATCTAATCATCGCCCCCAAAACCCCCCTGCACCCCCCCATTCACCCCAACTTCACTCCATTTCAGTTTATTTAACACCAACTGACATGCAATCCCCCCAAAAACATGCACACACACACACACGCACGCACGCACATGGTGCACACGCGCGCACAAACACACGCACAAACACACACGGAGACACACACACACACACACACACACACACACAGAGCACAGGACCATGTTTATGAAGCTGCAGGGCCCAGCAGCACATGAAACTGAGCTCTCTGCATTGTATATACTAGTAAATAAATCCCTGTGTCTCTCTCTCTCTCTCTCTCCCTCTCTCTCACGCTCTCTCTGCCTTTCTCTCTCTTTCTTTTGCTCTCTGTTTCTCCCTCTCAAATAAGCACACACAAAAACAATGGCTTTCCCCAGGCGGCTAACGGTGAACCATGCAGATCACAAAGCACTCCGAGAAATAAATTTATTTTTTTTAAATCACACACAAACAAAGGTATGAAATGAAAGAGGAGAACGGGCTGAAAGTGAGGCAGGGAGGGACGGAGGGAGAACGGCGTGCTGCGGGGGGCAGGTTTGCTCATCCGGGGGGTGGGGGGGGGGGGGTTAATTACGGCCATAATCGGGGCGGAGTGAACGACGCAGGCCTGACTCATAAAACATGAGGCCTGACCTTTTCGCAGCCGGGCCTGGAGAGCCTGATATGGGAGCGGCACGGGCCTCCTGGCGGAGCTAACCGAGCGCGCCTGTCAGGCACGGGCCTCCTGGCGGAGCTAACCGAGCGCGCCTGTCAGGCACGGGCCTCCTGGCGGAGCTAACCGAGCACGCCTGTCAGTGACGCGGGACGCACGGACGGACGGACGGACGCACGGAGCGGGGGAGACGGGCCTAGGCTGCGCCGGGACAGCGCCCGCCACAACCGCCAACTCGCCGACCGCGCCCGAGCCGCCTGTCACGAGGGATTTAACGCAGAGCCGTCCGCGGAAGAGTCGCGCGCGGTCTCATCATCGCCACCGCATCGCAGTCTGACTGATGTTTACAGGTCTGGGGCGGTCTGGCTGATGTTTACAGGTCTGGGGCGGTCTGGCTGATGTTTACAGGTCTGGGGCGGTCTGCCAGATGTTTACAGGTCTGGGGCAGTCTGGCTGATGTTTACAGGTCTGGGGTAGTCTGCCTGATGTTTACAGGTCTGGGGTAGTCTGCCTGATGTTTACAGGTCTGGGGTAGTCTGGCTGATGTTTACAGGTCTGGGGCGGTCTGGCTGATGTTTACAGGTCTGGGGCGGTCTGGCTGATGTTTACAGGTCTGGGGCAGTCTGGCTGATGTTTACAGGTCTGGGGCGGTCTGGCTGATGTTTACAGGTCTGGGGCGGTCTGGCTGATGTTTACAGGTCTGGGGCGGTCTGGCTGATGTTTACAGGTCTGGGGCAGTCTGACTGATGTTTACAGGTCTGGGGTAGTCTGGCTGATGTTTACAGGTCTGGGGCGGTCTGGCTGATGTTTACAGGACTGGGGCAGTCTGGCTGCTGTTTACAGGTCTGGGGCGGTCTGGCTGATGTTTACAGGTCTGGGGCGGTCTGGCTGATGTTTACAGGTCTGGGGCAGTCTGCCTGATGTTTACAGGTCTGGGGCAGTCTGGCTGATGTTTACAGGTCTGGGGTGGTCTGGCTGATGTTTACAGGTCTGGGGTGGTCTGGCTGATGTTTACAGGTCTGGGGCGGTCTGGCTGATGTTTACAGGTCTGGGGCGGTCTGGCTGATGTTTACAGGTCTGGGGCGGTCTGGCTGATGTTTACAGGTCTGGGGTAGTCTGGCTGATGTTTACAGGTCTGGGGTAGTCTGCCTGATGTTTACAAGTCTGGGCTGGTCTGGCTGATGTTTACAGGTCTGGGGCGGTCTGCCTGATGTTTACAGGTCTGGGGCGGTCTGCCTGATGTTTACAGGTCTGGGGCAGTCTGGCTGATGTTTACAGGTCTGGGGTAGTCTGGCTGATGTTTACAGGTCTGGGGCGGTCTGGCTGATGTTTACAGGTCTGGGGCGGTCTGGCTGATGTTTACAAGTCTGGGGTGGTCTGGCTGATGTTTACAGGTCTGGGGTAGTCTGGCTGATGTTTACAGGTCTGGGGCGGTCTGTCTGATGTTTACTGGTCTGGGGGCAGCCGTGAGCGTTGTTGGTCCGGTACAGTGTGTGTGCCTGACAGAGCTGGGCATAAACGGGGAAGCGAGCTTCCCTGCGTTGGACACGAACGAGGCCGACGGTGAGGGCGGTTTAGCGGCTGACGCTAGACGCGGGAAACCGCGTTTTAGCAACGTGAAAAAAAACGAGGGGGTGGGCTTTACCTTTGATTTATTTCCCAAAAGTTTTATCCTGAACAAAAAATCCTCGATCTGACCCGAATAACTGAGAGACAAAAAAATATGTTTAATGGTTATTAACGTATTACTTGCTTTCATCTCGCTGCTTCCGTAAAGAGAAACGTTTTTTTATTTTGACATCCTGTCACTGCGGCTCTATTTCTGTCACTGAAGATAGCATTTATCCTCACATCACAGGGCTTTAATTGTCTTTGTAAACTCTTTTCTTCATTGTTTAGTATTCTTTGTTTTTTTTTTTTTTTTTAAATACAAAAGTGTTCAAAACAATGATCCCCCCCCCCCCAGAGAAGTCCCAGCGTTTGCAGACGCAAACAGCAATATGACACATCCACCGCACTTCAATTAGGCCGACCTCAAATCCTATCCCATAATCGAAAACGGATAACCTAGCTTCTTTGCAAGATAAAAGGCTTGTTTGTTTCTTTGTTTGTTTTAAACCAATTTGCCCGATCCTTTGCACGTGCGTAGTCTAAGAGGCGTTCTTTTGTTTCCCAGGTATGACAGGTGTTTAATGACGGGGACGGTTCAGTGTCGCGTAGTACCTTTTGTTTTCGACAGGCCCAGCGCACAGTCGGGAGGGAGAGAGATGGCAGACTGGTGAATCGTGGCATTAAAAACGCAGTCCTTCACCGTTATCCATCAGCAGGTATCTTGCGTTAAAGGGGGGGGGAGGGGTCAGTGACCGTGTCCGAGAACAGTCGGGGCAGGTGCGTGAGGGCGAGATTCGGGCACCCCTAATTGTTCTTGGTTGTTCTGTAGACGGTCAGCAGCCGATTGAATGTCAGGCGACGTCACTCCTTCAGCTCACTTTCTGTATGTCTGCTTTTTTTTTTGTTTTTTAAGTGCCAGAAGGAAATACTGGAAGTAAATAGGTGAATATCTATAGCGACTCATTTGTGAAATCGTTGTGCGGCTCTAAGTTAATATTTTTTTCTCGATTCTATCATTTTCTTATTTCCTATCTTTCAGTCTTTCTGCCTTCCCGTAATCAATCAGATACCCCATAATGCACCTCCCGTGTTTATGCCCTACATCGAGAGTACACTGCCGTCTGCAGAACTCCGCCTAAACGCTCCGTAAGCATTTTGTCAGTACCGCTTGTTCTTTTGGTCTTTCTTTTTTCTTTTCTGCTTTCTTGTCTTTCTTGTTTTTGTTGTGCCCCTCCCCCCTCCCCCCACCTTCTTAAAAACACCACACTGACACTCATTAAAAAGGAAAAGAAGACAAAAGAAAGAAAGAAAAAGACGAAATCCGACTGGCTGCGTGCTCGCCTCTCCAACCTGCGGTCACAGACCCATCGTCGTGAGCGACGCACGCTCGTTACCGTGCTCGTTACCACGGCGAAATCAGAACCTCGCTCTCCTGGAAGGCCGATCAATTATGAATGAAATGAGCGGCAAGCTTTAGTTCGTCTTTTTTTTTGCTTTTTTTTTTTTTGCCGTCTCTATGATAAAGAGGAACTCGACATGAAAGATGAGATGTCAGGTGAGTGTGAAGGTGGAGGCCATTAGAATGAAGTGGATGAGAGCGATTCCGACATGTCGGAGCGATGTAGACTCGTTCGTTTTTCCACGGACAACGTGGACCGAGCCTTTGCTTTTTTTTCCCCAGTCACAACACTTTAATTCGGCACCATTCTATCCTCCTACAAAACAGTCGCACACAATTGTTTCAGCCATTTCTGTAAAAAAAAAAAAAAAAAAATAAATTTCTTCATACGTTTTTTTCTCCATACGTTTTACTACATACGAATATATATTGAGCGCACCTTTCCCATACTCCCCCCATCCCCCCCCTGCCTTTTCCGTGTTTCTCATCGATTCCCGGCGTGTCCGGTTCATGAATCTGATGGCGCAGGATGTGGCGTCTGTCGCCACCCCCCCCCCCCGCCCCACCCCCCCACCACGCCGCGGGTGGCCTGGGGGTTATCTCCGCTCGACACCCCAGCTGTTTCAGATTACCGCACACCGCTGTGTCGTCTTCCTCTCTCGCTCCTCTTCCTCTCGCCCGAGCCCAACCCCCTGCCCCCCCACCTGGACTCCTTCCTCGATTCATAATTTATCAAGTTTTTGTTTTTTTCCGAAGACTGTTATCACTGATATACAGTGGAATAAACACTGTTAATATGACAGGGATTTATCGCGAACATTGAATCACATTTTGGTTTCTTTAATCCCGCTTTAGGACACCAGTACATGTCTTCAGAAATAAAGTACCTGTGCCACACGGGTAAAAAAAAATAAATAAAATAAATCTTTAGCTAAATGTTCCTCCTGCCAGCTTTGGGGTATATTCCTACAGGTGAGATGTGAGCTGTGAATCGCCCTATTGACGTTTTTGCTCATTGATCTTTTTGAATGCCCAGGTGGCTGCGGGTTTGAGTCCCAGGAAGGGCATTGCGAGGGCACCTGATTGGCTGCGATAAAGGATGGTGCGGCGCGTACAGCAGCCGACGGCATGTGGAGCATAAAGCACGGTCTAAGGGCTGGGGGGGGGGGGGGTAATGTAATGGGCCCACATACATGTGAGCAGCGATCTCAGCACTTGCCTGCTTGTGATTGACTGCAGATGACAGGGTGAAACACACACATACGCACACTCATTCATGCGCACACACACACTCAGACACACACACACACAGCTGAATCCTAGTCTGGGAAAAAAGGGAGTGTTGTGAGCTCCATGCACCCCTCTACCCCGACACTTGGAGCGGTGAGCGGCTCTCTTCGATTACCCGTTTCCTGCGGAAGCCAGGGTTGACGGCAGCGGTTCCAGACGCTAACGAGACGACCGAGGGGGGGGGGGGGCGGGGGCGGGGGCGCTGGCATGATACTTATTTACTGTACATTTCAGCTCTGAGCCAATCAATGTGGGCAGAACGTGGGGAGAGACAGTCGATAACTCGCCCTACAGTGCGGCCGAGAGAGGGCCTGGCCAGCGTAGCGTTGTTAAACCTACAGTACAGCAGAGAACAGGGCTAGCGTAGCGCTACTAACCCTACAGTACAGCAGAGAACAGGGCTAGCGTAGCGCTGCTAAACCTACAGTACAGCAGAGAACAGGGCTAGCGTAACGCTACTAACCCTACAGTACAGCAGAGAACAGGGTTAGCGTAGCGCTACTAACCCTGCAGTACAGCAGAGAGCAGGGCTAGCGTAGCGCTACTAACCCTACAGTACAGCAGAGAGCAGGGCAGCGTAGCGCTACTAACCTACAGTACAGGCAGAGAGCAGGGCTAGCTAGCGCTACTAACCCTACAGTACAGCAGAGAACGGGCTAGCGTAGCGCTACTAACCCTACAGTACAGCAGAGACAGGGCTAGCTAGCGCTACTAACCTACAGTACAGCAGAGAACAGGGCTAGCGTAGCGCTACTAACCCTACAGTACAGCAGAGAGCAGGGCTAGCGTAGCGCTACTAACCCTACAGTACAGCAGAGAACAGGGCTAGCGTAGCGCTACTAACCCTACAGTACAGCAGAGAACAGGGCTAGCGTAGCGCTACTAACCCTACAGTACAGCAGAGAACAGGGCTAGCGTAGCGCTACTAAACCTACAGTACAGCAGAGAACAGGGCTAGCGTAGCGCTACTAAACCTACAGTACAGCAGAGAACAGGGCTAGCGTAGCGCTACTAAACCTACAGTACGGCAGAGAACAGGGCTAGCGTAGCGCTACTAACCCTACAGTACAGCAGAGAACAGGGCTAGCGTAGCGCTACTAACCCTACAGTACAGCAGAGAACAGGGCTAGCGTCGTGCTACTAAACCTACAGTACAGCAGAGAACAGGGCTAGCGTCGTGCTACTAAACCTACAGTACAGCAGAGAACAGGGCTAGCGTCGGGCTACTAAACCTACAGTACGGCAGAGAACAGGGCTAGCGTAGCGCTACTAAACCTACAGTACAGCAGAGAGCAGGGCTAGCGTAGCGCTACTAAACCTACAGTACAGCAGAGAGCAGGGCTAGCGTAGCGCTACTATTCCTACAGTACAGCAGAGAACAGGGCTAGCGTAGCGCTACTAACCCTACAGTACAGCAGAGAACAGGGCTAGCGTAGCGCTACTAACCTACAGTACACAGAGACAGGGCTAGCGTAGCGCTACTAAACCTACAGTACGGCAGAGAACAGGGCTAGCGCGCACTACTAACTAAGTAGGCAGAGACAGGGCTAGCTGTAGCGTCTAAACCTACAGTACAGCAAGAACAAGTCTAGCGTAGGCTACTAACCCTACAGTACGCAAGAACAGGGCTAGCGTAGCGCTCTTAACCTACAGTACAGCAGAGAACAGGGCTAGCATAGCGCTACTAACCTCTACAGTACGCAGAGACAGGCTAGCGTAGCGCTACTAACTCTACAGTACAGCAAGAACAGGGCTAGCGTAGCGCTACTAACCCTACAGTACAGCAGAGAACAGGGCTAGCGTAGCGCTGTTAAACCTACAGTACAGCAGAGAGCAGGGCTAGCGTAGCGCTGTTAAACCTACAGTACAGCAGAGAACAGGGCTAGCATAGCGCTACTAACCCTACAGTACAGCAGAGAACAGGGCTAGCTTAGCTTTGTTTATTGTAGTTTAGTGTGATTTAATGTAGTTCAGTGTAGTTTTGCTTGGTTTAGTGTAGTTTCGCGAGGTTTAGTGTAGTTTCGCGAGGTTTAGTGTAGTTTCGCGAGGTTTAGTGTAGTTTCGCTTGGTTTAGTGTAGTTTAGCGAGGTTTAGTGTAGTTTGCTTGGTTTAGTGTAGTTTAGCGGGTTTTAGTGTAGTTTAGCGGGTTTTAGTGTAGTTTCGCTGGTTTGAGTAGTTAGTTTAGTGTAGTTTCGCTTGGTTTAGTGTAGTTTAGTGTAGTTTCGCTTGGTTTAGTGTAGTTTCGCTCCGTTTAGTGTAGTTTAGCGAGGTTTAGTGTAGTTTGCTTGGTTTAGTGTAGTTTAGTGTGGTTTAGTGTAGTTTCGCTTGGTTTAGTGTAGTTTCGCGAGGTTTAGTGTAGTTTCGCTAGGTTTAGTGTAGTTTCGCTTGGTTTAGTGTAGTTTAGTGAGGTTTAGTGTAGTTTCGCTTCGTTTAGTGTAGTTTAGCGGGTTTTAGTGTAGTTTAGCGGGTTTTAGTGTAGTTTCGCTTGGTTTAGTGTAGTTTAGTGTAGTTTCGCTTGGTTTAGTGTAGTTTCGCTTCGTTTAGTGTAGTTTAGCGGGTTTTAGTGTAGTTTAGCTTGGTTTAGTGTAGTTTAGCGGGTTTTAGTGTAGTTTAGCTTGGTTTAGTGTAGTTTAGCGGGTTTTAGTGTAGTTTTGCTTGGTTTAGTGTAGTTTAGCTTGGTTTAGTGTAGTTTCGCTTCGTTTAGTGTAGTTTAGCTTGGTTTAGTGTAGTTTAGCTTGGTTTAGTGTAGTTTAGCGAGGTTTAGTGTAGTTTAGCGAGGTTTAGTGTAGTTTAGCGGGTTTTAGTGTAGTTTAGCGGGTTTTAGTGTAGTTTAGCGGGGTTTAGTGTAGTTTAGCGGGTTTTAGTGTAGTTTCGCTTGGTTTAGTGTAGTTTCGCTTGGTTTAGTGTAGTTTAGCGGTTTTAGTGTAGTTTAGCGGGTTTTAGTGTAGTTTAGCGAGGTTTAGTGTAGTTTAGCGAGGTTTAGTGTAGTTTAGCGAGGTTTAGCTTGGTTTAGTGTAGTTTAGTGTAGTTTAGCGAGGTTTAGTGTAGTTTAGCGGGGTTTAGTGGGGTTTAGTGAGGTTTAGTGTAGTTTAGTGGGTTTTAGTGTAGTTTAGCGAGGTTTAGTGTAGTTTAGCGAGGTCTAGTGTAGTTTAGCGAGGTTTAGTGGCGCATAGTGTTGGGTTCAAACGGAGCCCCAGCTCATGAATCAGCTGCTTCCGTCTGCCCAGCACAGGAAGGGGCGTGGCTCTACTCCGCACGCGCTCAGTAGCGGCTCGCTGCTTTTACCCTGATTGCTGATTACACCCTGTCAGAGCGCAGGTCAGGATGGAGAGACAAGGGGGGATGGAACTGGGGCATCCTCAAAAATAAGGGCGGGGTTGAGTTGTGGGGGGGGGCCACGCAGAGATTTCCTTAAGCGAGATTCTCATCTCTCACTTTTTTGGTTAAAAAAGAAAAGATGGAAAGACGGGGGGAAAGGAAGAAAGTCGGGGGGCCTGAGAAGCTGGCTCAGCACATGGGCCCCGCGGCAAAAAATCAAAATATCAATAACCTCTTATAGCATTAAGGAGAAACGCCTAAATCTCACACCGGCTGCTTCTCTTTCTGCCTGCCTGCCCTTTTTTTTTCTTTGCCAATATCACTCAAGCACTTAGACTTGGCAGAGGGGTGCTGGGGTGGGGGGGCATGGGGGGGGGGGGGGTGAGAGTGCACACATGCATTAAGAGCCGCTCTCAGCTCTGCTTACCGCTACGTCCGTTTAAATAAACCTGTTCAGCAGAAAACGCAGGATCACGCGTATGACCCATCTACCCCCCCCCGTCAAACCTGCACCCCCCCCCCCCCCCCCCCAAACCTGCCGTCCCATCATCATACCGCTGCTTTACACTCCTCCCCCCCAACCTGCCGTCCCATCAGGGAGGGGCTGTGCAGTCTCTGGGGGAGGGGCAGGGCAGAGTCTGGGGGAGGGGCTGTGCAGTCTGGGGGAGGGCTGTGCAGAACTGGGGGAGGGCTGAGCAGTCTCTGGGGGAGGGGCAGGGCAGAGTCTGGGGGAGGGGCTGTGCAGTCTCTGGGGGAGGGGCAGGGCAGAGTCTGGGGAGGGGCTGTGCAGTCTCTGGGGGAGGGCAGGGCAGAGTCTGGGGAGGGCTGTGCAGTCTGGGGAGGGCTGTGCAGACTGGGGGAGGGCTGTGCAGTCTCTGGGGAGGGGCAGGGCAGAGTCTGGGGAGAGGGCTGTGCAGTCTGGGGGAGGGCAGGGCAGAGTCTGGGGGAGGGGCTGGCAGTCTGGGGAGGGGCTGTGCAGACTGGGGAGGGGCAGGGCGGTCTCTGGGGGAGGGGCTGGCAGTCTGTGCCATCTCTAAGGGAGTGTGGGCAGAGAGATGAGAGAGGGAGTGAGGGGGGGTGAAAACAGAGAAACAAGGAAGAGAACGTTGAATGGGCAGGGAAGGGAGAGAGAAGAAGAGTTTTGGCCACAAAGGGAGAAAAGACAGGGGAAAAAAGGGAGGTGGGCTGGCAGGTGAGGAGGAGAGAGAAAAGAAGGGGATAGCAAAGAGAAACAGAGAGGAGAGAAGGAGGGGTAGAGGAGAGGACAGACAGGTGGAGGGGGGGAGATAGACGGAGGTAGGGTGGTGCGGGACGGACGGGGTGGGGGCGGGGGCGGGGGCAGAGTTATTATTGATGATTCAGGGGGTGTGAATTATTAACGAGGGGTCTGAAGAGGCTCTGAATGTGTCTTTGACATCTGATACTGACAGAGATCGATGGGCCGGGCGGGGGGGGGGGCCCTGATTCTGTCGGACCCGAGGAGGGGCAGTGACCGAGGGTGAATTACAGAGCTGCTCCGGTTTAGGGTCCCATGAATGGAGTCCCACTGCCCTCTCTCCTCTCCCCCTCTTCAACCCCCCCCTCTCCCCCTCTTTCAACCCCTCTCCCTCTCCCCCCTCTTTCAACCCCCTCTATTCCCCCCCTCTCTTTTTCCCCCTCCCCCACTGCCGTCTCTCCTCCCTCTTTATTCCTCTCCTCGTGTTACTCTCTCAATCCTCTCCCTCTCTATGTCTCTCTTTCTCTCTCTCTCTTTCTATCCCCCCTCTGGCCCTCTCTCTCTGCCTTCCCCCTCCCTCTATCTCTCCCACACCCTCTCTCTCTTTCTCACCCCCTCTCCCCCCCTCCCCTCCCCTCCCCTCTACCCCTTTCTCTCTCTCTCTTTCGCTTGTTCCCCTCTCCTCTCTGCCTCCCCTCTCTTCCCCCTGTCCCTCTCTCCTCCCCCCTCTGTCCCTCTCCCCTCTCCCCCCTCTGTCCCTCTCTCCCCCCCCCTCTGTCCCTCTCTCCCCCTCTGTCCCTCTCTCCCCCCCTCTTCCCCTCTCCCCCCCCTCTCTCCCCCTCTCCCCCCCTCCCTCTCCCCCCTCTCTCCCCCCTCTTCCCTCTCCCCCTCCCCCCTTCCCTCTTCCCCCTCTCCCCCCTCCCCCCTGTCCCTCTCTCCCCCTCTTCCTCTCTCCCTCTCCCCCCCTCTCCCCCCTGTCCCTCTCTCCCTCTCCCCCCTCTCCCCCTCTGTCCCTCTCTCCCTCTCCCCCCCCCTCTCCCCTCTCTCCCTCCCTGTCCCTCTCTCCCCCTCCCCCCTGTCCCTCTCTCCCCCTCCCCTCCTCTCCCCTCCCCCCTCTCCCCTCTCCTCTCTCTCCCCCTCTCTCCCTCTCCCCTCTCCCCCTCTCCCCTCTCTCCCTCTCCTCCCTCCTCTCTCCCTCTCTCCCTCTCTCCCCCTCTCTCCCTCTCTCCCCTCTCTCCCCCCTCTCCCCCTCTCTCCCTCCTCTCCTCTCCCCCCCCTCTCCCCTCTCTCCCCTCTCTCTCCCCTCTCCCTCTCTCCCCCTGCAGGTGACAGTGATGGTTAAGGGGTATGGCAGTGACGGAGGCCTAATGGAACTCACCGGAAACACAGAGTGCTGCTGTTACTGCCCGCACCTCGTCCTCCCCGGCACAGCACCTGGAAATGGCCCCCGAGTGTGTGCGTGTGTGTGCGTACTGCATGACCGTGTGTGTGTGCATACTGTATGACCGTGTGCGTGTGCGTGTGCGTGTGCGCACTGTATGACTGTGTGTGTGTGTGTGTGTGTGCATGTGTACTGTATGACCGTGTGTGTGTGTGCGTACTGTATGACCGTGTGTGTGTGCGTGTGTACTGTATGACCGTGTGTGTGTGTGTGTGCGTGTGTACTGCATGACCGCGTGTGTGTGCATACTGTATGACCGTGTGTGTGCGCGTGTGTACTGTATGACTGTGTGTATGTGTGTGTGTGTACTGTATGACCGTGTGTGTGCGTGTGCGTGTGCGCGTGTGTACTGTATGACTGTGTGTATGAGTGTGTGTGTGTACTGTATGACTGTGTGTATGAGTGTGTGTGTACTGTATGACTGTGTGTATGTGTGTGTGTACTCTATGATCGTGTGTGTGTGCGTGTGTACTGTATGACCGTGTGTGTGTTGTGCGTGCATGTGTATTGTGTATGTCTGCGTGTCTTTACTGTATGACAATGTGTGTTTGTGTGTGTGTGCCTGTGTGTTCATATGTGCATATGCTGTATGTGTGTGTTTTCTGGCCAGGTGCAGATGGCTGGAATTTTTCACAAGTAGGGGACATTGCGGGGACGTTTGCCAGAAGCTGGGCAGACGTTGTGGGGACATTGAGGGAATGTTGTGGGAAGTTGGAAGGCATTTGGGAGGGGGGTGGTTGATAGACAGACGAGGAGGGACAGCTGTCCGCTCGCTCGCCCCTCCGTCCCCATCCCCTTCCTCGTTCCCTCGCTCCTGTCATCCAACCCGACACAGAGAGGAGAGAGGGATCACCTCCAATCACCACGGAGACAGGCTGACGGGCCTCATCGCCTGCCAGGCCTCACACAAGAAAGAGCAGACTGTGCTCCAATGAGGGGAGAGCTGAATATCTACACACACACACACACACACACACACACACACACACACGTACACACACACACACACGTACACACACATACACACACACACACACACACACACACACATGTACACACACTCACACACACATACACACACATACACACACACACACACACGTACACACACTCACACTCGCACACACTCACACACATACACACACACACACACTCACACACACGTACGTACACACACACACACTCGCACATACACGCACACATACACACACTCACACATACACACACACACACACACTCACACACACACACACACACTCACACTCACACATACACACTCGCACATACACACACACACATACACACACGTACACAAACATGCACACACACACACACACACATTCATATATTAGCCAGTGGACAGCGGAGAGAAGTGCTGGTGTGATGATTTGTGCAGTGCCATGTGTGTGTAGGATCAGCATTCAGATGGAGAAGTTCAGGTTTTACAGTTGGGTTCAGCGGTTTTTTTTGGCACAATAACTTGGCTGTGGCATGTGTCACCTTCTCTCTCCCTGTCTCCCTCTCTCTCACCCTCTCACTCTTTCCCTATTCCCCTCTCTTACCCACTCCCTCTCCCCCCTTCTCTTTCTCTCTGTCACCCTCTCTTTTTCCGCCTCCTCATACACATCTCCCTCTGCCTGGTCATGACATATGACCCCTGACCTCAGCCCCCCCCCCGCCCCCGGGCTGAGTGAAACCTAACGGGCGTTCGGCTGAAATATGACCACCGGAACGATGTCGCGATCGCCATAAAACATCACCTTTATTCCGCTCCCCGCGCTCCGAACATGCCGATAAAACCACAGTCCTGACCTGGGCCGGTCAGACATCGACCCCCCCCCCCCCCCCCCACCCCCCAAATACATCGAGGGCTCCTGGTGCTATGCCGAGAGGGGACGGGGGGGGCGGGGGGAAGGTTAATAGCTCGCCACCCTTTACTGTGCATTAAGGGCAGACTGTCTGTTAGCGGTTTAGTGCCAGGTCAATCGCACTTGTCCCTTCTTATTAAAGCAATTCCGTGTGTGTGTGTGCGCGCGCGCAATATGTCATTATGCCTTTTGTGGCTACAAAGTGTTTTTCACACACAAACACAGCACACGCACACCACAGAGAGAGAGAGATGGGGAGAGAGAGAATTGCAAAAATATAATGTTGAGTGTAGGAATGTAGGAAGGGAGAGATAGAGGGGGAGAGATAAAATGAGAAAGAAAGTATGTCAGTTGGAAGTAGAAAGGAGGGAGGGAAGCAGGGAGAAAAAAAGAGGGGAGAGGGGGTAGAGAGAGTGCCAGGTGGAAATGGAAAGGAAGGATAGAGGAAAGAAGAGAGGGAGGAGGAGGAGAGGGAAAGGGAGCAATCCCTCAGACTGAGTTATTGTAGAGTCCGGTCTGGGAGTGAGTGTTAAGCCTGCAGTTAATGGTGTGGTCTCTAAGTAAACCCCAGTCCGTCTCCACCCGTCCCCCCACTGTTTAAGAGCCATCAGTCTGTAGGATTATCCAGCCCCATGTCCCGCGGGCGCAGAGGGTGGGGGTGCGGTGGGGGGGGAGGGAGAGGGTAAGTCTTCATTGGGTGGGGGTGCGGTGGGGGGGGAGGGAGAGGGTAAGTCTTCATTGGGTGGGGGTGGTTGCAGGGAGTCGGGCTGATAAATGATATAAGGAGGATCCATTCATCTCTCTGCTCTGTGTGTGTGTGTGTGTGTGTGTGTATATTGCCAAAAGTATGTGGACACCTGTCATCCAAAATTATGGGCATTTATATGGAGTTGGTCCACCATTATCTGTTATAACAACCTCCACTCTTCGGGGAAGGCTGTATGCTAGATGTTGGAGCACTGCTGTTGGGATTTTCTTCCATTCACCATTAAGAGCATTAGTGAGGTCGAGTACTGATTGGGCGATTAGGCCTGGCTAGACTCGCTTCACTAGTGAACATTAGTGATGTATGGGCTTCACTAGTGAACGTTAGTGATGTGTGGGCTTCACTAGTGAATGTCAGTGACGTGTGGTCTTCACTTGTGAACATTAGTGATCTGCAGGCTTAATTAGTGACGTGTTGGCTTCCCTAGTGAACATTAGTGATGTGTGTGCTTCACTAGTGAATATTAGTGATGAGTGGGCTTCATTAGTGACATTTGAGGGCTTCACTAGTGAATATTAGTGATGAGTGGGCTTCATTAGTGACATTTGAGGGCTTCACTAGTGAACATTAGTGATGTGTGGGCTTCACTAGTGAACATTAGTGATGTGTGGGCTTCACTAGTGAACATTAGTGATGTGTGGGCTTCACTAGTGAACATTAGTGATGTGTGGGCTTCACTAGTGAACATTAGTGATGTATGGGTTTTACTAGTGAACATTAGTGATGTATGGGTTTTACTAGTGAACATTAGTGATGTATGGGCTTCACTAGTGAACGTCAGTGACATGTGTTGGCTTCCCTAGTGAACATTAGTGACCTGTTTGGGCCTCACTAGTGAATATTGGTGATGAGTGGGCTTCATTAGTGACATTTGAGGGCTTCACTAGTGAACATTTGTGATGTGTGTGCGTTTCATTGGTGGTTTTGACCACGGTTGTGATCTGAGTAGGTTCGCGGCTGGCATTCGAGCTGCTGACCGGGCCACCGGACGGCTACGATGTGGATCCTCTCTGAGCCCGTGACAGCAGCTGTCACTCCCGCCGGCGTCGTTTCCCACAATGTCACCGCCGGCGAGCGTCCTGACCTCCCTCTCTGATTAACGGCTCCTCGTTAAGCACCATGACGGATCGCCGCTCGTTCATAAACGCTTTTTTGCGCACGCGTCATTTGGCTTGTTTATGATGCGTTCATAAAAAGGCGGCATGCTCGAGCATGCTGCCCCCTCCCTCACTCCCCACCCCCAGTCCCTCCCCTATCTATCCCTCGCCCCGCCCTGCCCACATGACACAGAACGGACATGAAGCCCCCCACTGCCCCCCCACCACCCCCCCAATAACCAGTAACTGCCGCCCAAGGTTAATCCTTCCCTCCTTCCGTTCCTGCCCCCATCCATCACCATGGGGGGGGAATAGGGGGCTTGTCGGCATGGAGACACCGCCGTTACCGCGGCGACGGACCACCCTCTCTCTTTCTCTCGGGCCATTGTGTTCCCAAGCACCCATAAAGGGCACCCTGAGTGCCCGCTGAAGGGCCCCGTTTGGAGGAGTTACGGGCGCCGTCCTGTCTGGGGAGGGGCAGCCCGGAGGGACCCAGATACCTGCCTAACACCTGTCTCCCCTACCTGTCTCACCGCACACAGGTACCTGCCTAACACCTGTCTCACCTACCTCTCTCACCGCACACACATACCTGCCTAACACCTGTCTCACCTACCTGTCTCACCGCACACAGGTACCTACCTAACACCTGTCTCACCTACCTGTCTCACCGCACACAGGTACCTGCCTAACACCTGTCTCACCTACCTGTCTCACCGCACACAGGTACCTGCCTAACACCTGTCTCACCTACCTGTCTCACCGCACACAGATACCTGCCTAACACCTGTCTCACCTACCTGTCTCACCGCACACAGATACCTGCCTAACGCCTATCTCACAGCACACAGATACCTGCCTAACACCTGTCTCACCGCACACAGATACCTGCCTAACACCTGTCTCACCTACCCATCTCACAGCACACAGGTTAACTTCCCTACATTCCTCCTCTCCCTCTCCCTCTCCCCCCTCCCTCTCTCTCCTCCCCTCTCCCTGTCCCCCTCTCTCTCCTCTCTCTCCTCCCCCTCTCCTCTCCTCCTCTCCCCCCTCCTCCCCTCTCCTCTCCTCTCCCTCTCCTCTCTCCCCTCCTCCCCTCTCTCTCTCCCTCCTCTCTCTCTCCTCCCTCCTCCCTCTCTCTCCCTCCCCTCTCTCTCTCCTCTCCTCTCTCCCTCCCTCTCCCTCTCTATCTCTCTCCCCCTCTCTCCCTCTCTCCCCCTCCCTCCCTCTCTCTCTCTCTCTCAGTTGGAGTGAGCGGTAGTATTGACTACCCCTCAGATTTCTCATCTTCACGGCGGCCTGTTTCTCCCTGTCTCAGCACTCTTCTGTCCCTCTTCTATTATAGCTCATAATCTTACCCGAGAAGGCAAATGACCCTCTCATACCGGGGGGGGGTGCCGTCCCACACATTACCCATCCCCCCCCCCCACCCCGGATCTTTCTACAAGGCAATCATTTTGCGTATTTGGGCCGAGCGTCCGCACAACGTTAATATAATAACAGAAATTAATGTCCCCTGCAGCGGCGGCGTGCGGTTCTGCTGTGAGGTTCACTGTTCAGGCCGTGTGTCGGTTGTACGCTTGTAGGGCTGTGTCTGTTGCTCGGTGATTTATTTACCACGCCACGGCCCGGTTCTGGGCCCAGCTTCTCAGTCTTCATTACACTACCCCTCTCTCTCTCTCTCTCTCTCCCACGCTCCCTCGCTCCCCCTCTCTTTCTCTTCATCCCGTGTCATATTTCATGCAGCTTTTTTATTTTTATTTTATTTTATTTTTTATCTCTCACAGGTTTATTTCCCCGCGTGTGTCAGGCTTCGTTCTGACGGCGGTGCGATGTGCCGGCCGTCGCCGTTGGCGACGTCACCTTTCCAAAACGTCAGGCGCCACGGCGATAACAGACACGGGAAGGACACGGAAAACCCGGAATGCCGAAACGGAAAACCCGGAATGCCGAAACGGAAAAGGCGAGATCGCGATGAGAATCTACGGCTCCATCGAAACACTTTCAGCTCTGCATTCCTCCTTTATTTCAGTAAGCTTACGTAGGTTATTTATAATGTATAGTCTATCCTGGATGAATTCGTTGTGAAGCTGTGGGTTTTGAGCGCTGAGTCCAGCCCTGTTTTTAGTACGCTGACGCACCCTACGGTCCAGAATGGGGGGATTTGAACCACAGCCAGGATCCCTGGTGGCCATGCTTAGTGCACCCCCCCACCAGTCGGGTTGTAGGCAGAGTGCCGCGGATGGCGGATGGCGGGTTGAGGTCTGAGAGAGTGCAGAGCGCAAACCCGCTCACGCTCATGGCGGTATTGAGCGGGAAAACCGCTGTCCAGACCTGACAGGAGAGGACCGCAGGAGCTGGCGGGAATTAATTGGCGGAGTTAATGGCCGGTCGGTAATTATTGGCTTACTGCCGTGTGCGGTGTGAGGTGTGCGTGTGCGGGGACTGTGAGGGTTTGGATCCCAGAAGGCAGGGCGCTATACCTACGGGATTAGACCCCAAAGGTTGTGCTTCCCACCTCCAATCCTCTGAGATAGGCCTGTGGGTGTGAATGCGCTGCTCATGCATGCGTGTGTGTGAGTTTGTGTGCATGTGTGTGCGTGAGTGTGAGTGTGAGTGTGAGTGTGAGTGTGAGTGTGAGTGTGAGAGCTCAGTGTTTATGCTTGTTTGTATGGCAGTGTTTGGTGGCGAGTATGTGAGTGTGCGAGTGTGAGAGCTCAGTGTTTATGCTTGTTTGTATGGCAGTGTTTGGTGGCGAGTATGTGAGTATGTGAGTGTGCGAGTGTGTGAGTGTGCGAGTGTGAGAGCTGTGTTTATGCTTGTTTGTATGGCAGTGTTTGGTGGCGAGTATGTGAGTGTGCGAGTGTGTGAGTGTGCGAGTGTGAGAGCTCAGTGTTTATGCTTGTTTGTATGGCAGTGTTTGGTGGCGAGTATGTGAGTGTGTGAGTGTGAGCTCAGTGTTTATGCTTGTTTGTGTGGCAGTGTTTGGTGGCGTGTTTAAATCTCAGCGGAGAGCTGCTCAATAATGCATCGCCCCGCTCTGCTCCGCTCTGCTCCGCTCTGCCGCCGCTCCCCATGCACACGCCAACACCGCGGCTGCCCTCACGTGTGAACACGCTTCCCCCTGTCTCAGAGTGCGTGCGTGCTGGTCTGTGGGCGCAGCAAGCATATGCCTGTGAGTGTGTGTGTGCGTGAGTGTGTGCGTGTGGGGTGGGGGGGGGATTGAGACTGCTCAAATGACAGACTAATTAATCCATTGATCAGAAACTGAGGGTGATCAACTGGAATCAGGAATTATCTTAACCTTTGACCCCCTCAGTTTCAGGAAGCATCAACGCTGGCATCGGGGGTGGGGGCACCCCCAGGTGTTAGCCTCCTTTCATGTCTCTCTCTTCCTCTCCCTCCTTCCCTTCCTCTCTCTTTCTCATTCTCTCTCTCTCTCTCTCTCTCTGACACCCTGATCAATTCCCCATCAAATCTTAATGCTGCGGTTTAACTCAAGTGTGGCATCTTAATTAGGACGATAACTACGCTCCGCCAGGCCATTGACTGAGCCTGCCGTCGAGCAACGGGGCTTATCGACAGCCTGCCAACGGACACGGAGGGAGGGAGAGGGGGAGGGAGAGAGGGAGGGAGAGAGAGAGAGAGGTAGAGAGATAGATGGAGAGAGAGAGAGAGAGAGAGAGAGAGAGAGACACAGAGAACTGTCCTTAACTAAACCATGATTTTCTGGCTGCATCCTGTGTATTAGAGTTTAATGTTAGCACACGACCAGCTAGTGCTTGAGCAACATCAAATCTGTGTTTCTTACAGTAACACCACACATTTATGTAGTCAATGAGATTTTTCAGTTCATATTAGTAATACTACATATAATTCTACCATATAAAATTGTTGTTGTTGTTATGCTATTATTGTTATTATTAGTATTATTATTATTATTATTAATATAATAATAATAATTATAATAATAATAAATAAACGAACAAATACAACCCTCCACTGATCTGTGAGCAGAGCTGGTTCTGCGCGGGGGGTTTAGTACTGATGTCAGTCAGACGAATTGGGAGGTAGAACCCCCCCCCCCCCCACCCCACACCCCGTCAAACAGCGGATTGAACACGGAGGAGCGAAAAGTTCCCCTTTGTGTGACAAATAAAGAAATCAATAAATCATGGCGAGGCTTTGACAGGCTGGACCAGGCCACCACATTCGTCATGGAGTATTTATGAAGCTGTCGGCAGCGCCCCCCCCCCCCCCGCCTCTCTCTCTCTCTCTCAGCTGCTCTCGCTCGGCCGGGGAGCGGGGGGGGGCGCCTGAAATATTAACACCGTGTGCGTGCCGTTTATACGACAGGGCATCGCGGAGTTGGGGAGGTCTGCACACAAGGACAAAATGAGGTGTGTGTGTGTGTGTGGTGGGTGTGTGTGTGTGTGGTGGGTGGGGGGTGGCGGGTGGGGTGTGTGGGGGAGGTGGGGGCTGTCGGGGGTGTGCAGGAGGGGGGTGCGGGGGTGAGTGTGTGAGTGTGTGGGGGGGTGGTGATGGGGGGTGTTGTAGCGATGCATGTTTGACATCATGGCTCTTTGTAAAATAAGGGTCTCGGGAGGTGTGTGGGAAAGCTGGAGGAATGTGTGCTCCTGTGGAGGCTCCTGTGCTCAGAAGGAGGCTCAGAAGGAGGCTCCTGTGCGTTCAGATTCTCCGCTGTTTGGGAGAACATTAATTTTTTTTTCTCTTTCTCTCTCTCCAAGAGAGAATCACATTTTGAAGTACCCCTGTTCTACCTGATATAGAGTTTTGAGAAGAGAGAAGCCCAGTTGTGCAGTCTTTTCATAATGATATAATCCGAGTTCTTTTAAAAACTCCGCTGGTGCCACACCTGTGATGAGGTTCAACAATTATCTCAGAAAACCCGTGTGTTTGTAACCAAACTTGTGAGGGCCAAAATTGCAGTTAAACTCTAGTGTTGAGGTCAGTTCCATTATAATGAATTAAATTCAGGAAATTGAGGATATTGTTCAATTCATTGTCATTTCCTGAGCTGAAATGAATTTACCCCAACCCTGAAAAAACAGAAAAAACTTTTCCCATTAATCATGTGAGTTTTTCACTTCTTCTTCACAAATTCAGTTTGCTGACTTCAGCATGGAACTTAAGCACAGAACCTAGCAGGATAGAACTTCAGCACGGAACTTAAGCACGGAACTTAGCAGGATAGAACTTCAGCATGGAACTTAAGCACGGAACTTAGCAGGATAGAACTTCAGCATGGAACTTAAGCACGGAACTTAGCAGGATAGAACTTCAGCATGGAACTTAAGCACGGAACTTAGCAGGATAGAACTTCAGCATGGAACTTAAGCACGGAACTTAGCAGGATAGAACTTCAGCATGGAACTTAAGCACGGAACTTAGCAGGATAGAACTTCAGCATGGAACTTAGCAGCGCAGAACTTAGCGGCTGAAACAGAAGTAAAGTTTGGCATTGCGGTCACACGGGTGATGCGCACGGCAGACTCCTGCTTCAGCGTTTCCTGGAAGAGTTCGTGCTCCGATGCATCCCTGGAGCTGCAGACTGCAGACATGAAAGCTGACTGCGGGGAGGTCACCTGCACACGCACACCTGCTGCCGCATGCCTGCACACAAAATACACAAGTCATATAAATAATAGCAAAACCCAGAACACAAAGAACAAAAAACAAAAAGAAAACTAGCAAAACGTAAAGGTTTTCAGGAGACAGAGTAAACTGTGAGCTGGCAATATCTGCATTTGAGTGGAAAATGCAAAAATATTACACTCCATAGGCTTAGGGTGCAATTGCCAGTGTGCATGTTCGTGCATGCATGTGCATAGTCCCGTTTATATGTGCATGTGTGTGTGTGTGCATGTGTGTGTACACTCTCCCTCCTCTCCGCATACTCTCTTCCTCTCCTCTTTACCTTCCTCCCCCCACCCCCACCTCCACCCCCCCACCCCTCTGCCCCATCCCTTTCTCCTCAGTCTGGGAGCCTATAGAGATGTTTGACTGAAGTCATTCAGGAGTGACATGATCCAGAGCGGTGCAATTTCCTCCCGTCCATCACAAACAAGTGAACGGAAAGCTGAAAAAGAAAAAGAAGTGGTCAGTCGACCTCGCTCATTCACTTTAAAAACATGATAGAGACTTACAGGCAAGTTAGGCCATATACTGTATCAGCAAAAGTTCAACTTCAAAGAGGTTCTTGCTTCATCAGCTCAAAGTGTAAACATCTGCAAAGATTCTCATTCTGTTTAAGATCTGCACACACACACAGATGCTTACAGCGCACCATTAATATTTGAAAGCTAATTACTGATTAAACCATACAATCAATGTACAGTTTGAGACCATCTGTTTTAAAGTACATGAACAAACAGATTAGAGATCCTTACAGTAAAGAAAGACTCTGGTGATAGACTTCCGCAGAAAGGCGTCGGTTTTGAGCTCGTGTTCAATAAATTATGAACGCAAATTGCTGCCCCGACTCATTCTTTTAATTTATTAAACAACACTGGTTTAATTATTGTGTGTAATTCGTTGATTGAATATGTGCAACAGTCTCTTTCTCCGTGACTATGGCCCTCTGTCTGTTTGCTGGTGTTAATTAAGAACTTAATTCGCCCTGCGGAAATGAAAAGCTTCGTCGGGAATCACGTGAGGAGTCCCCTCAAAGCGAGCTGCTGACGCGCACCCCATCTCCGAGCACTGAAACAGTAGACACCCCGCTAACGCCTCCACTCAGGAAGAGACGAACGGCTCCATTTCCCCGATTCCTCAATAACGCAATCACTCGCACTTCAGCACAGGTAAATGACCTCCGCGACAAGGTGAGGACGGCCCACCCCGCGACTGCCTGCCCCGGAGCCTCGCATCGCGTTTTGCACGGTCGGTCGAGAAAGTTCCACTTCCATCCCGTCCATAAATGCGCGCGGGTGCCAGAGCAATAAGGCCCGTCTCTGTTCATCTCGGGTTATCCTGTCTGCATTAGCGCGAGCCGTAGTGACAGCTGTCAGCGGCTGCTGAGCGCGCGCCGGATGCCGCCGTTGCGTGCGCCCTTGGAGCCGCGCCAGGCAGGAGGAAAGGCGCTGTGTTTAGCGGGAAAGAGAACGGAGGGGGGGGAGATTCTCCCGAGATTTCAGTTGTGAAGAAATTCTCTCTGTGTACATCGATTAATCGAACGAGCCTTTTTCTATCTGGGCGATAGTTTTTAAAGCGATCTGATGGGCGTTCGCAAGTTTCACAGAAAAAACTATCAGGCCGTCGAGGCTGCTCCATTTGATGATTCATTTGGACCCTCATCTGTCCATTGATTTGTCGGTGACTGAAGCGGTCAGTCTCTCATTAGTTGAGCAGCGTAGTAACCTATTATGTGGGTTTAAAATCGGTTTTATAATAACACGTAAGCGCAAAACTATAGGTCAGCAAACGTGTCGATAGAAAAGGCAAAACCGCATGGTCTGACTAAAACGACTGTTTGTGGACACCGGCAGTGTACGATGAATTGTAGGGGCAGAAAGGGAACATTTTTAAATGAACGATAACGTGTAAATGACAGGGAGTTTCTGTTATTACCTGTGCACTAATAGCATACGATTGGGTTATTTAAATGTGTAGGGAAAAAATGAACCAAGTTATTTTCCTGAGACGAACAGTAAACAAAACAAATTAGATAGGGTTTGACAGTATTTACAGTACCATATCCCTCTTAATGAGCAGAACATAATAGTTTTTCCTTTATCGCTTGACGGCCGCTTGCTCCGTTCCTGTGCGAACAGCGCTTTCGTCTGGCGAAAGAGGGGAACTGCACTCTCCGGTCGTTCACGAAGCTGCCAAAATCTGAAGGCTCTCGCGTCTCTCCACCTGCGCGCGCCCGTGAAGCTGGCGACCAGACAGCGGCTGGCGTTCGCTTTGAATTACCTGCAGACACTGCGCGCGAGTCAGGACTGTCACCGTGGAAGGCTTGTTCTGACTTCATTTCGTCCACGTCTTTTTCACCTGACAGTTTTTATTATTTTATGTTAATTTATTGGAGGGTTCAATTGAAAAGTAACCGATTTGTATTAAAAATGTTTTAATAAATAAATTTTAAAAATTTTAAATCAAGAAAACACGTAAAGAAAACGCGAAAATTAAAACGTGCTGTTCGCGTAGCAGTGATAAAATCAAGATATCTGAATATGCGTGGGTAGATGACCATTCTAAATAGTCTATTTAGACAACATACATAGTAAATATGTAAAACGATGTAGACTGCGTGGCGTACAATTTTGAGAAATGCAAAATACGAGACTAAGAAAGGGTTGAAATATATTTTGCAATCAAGTATATTCCATTATGAATAATTCACACCATTTTATTACGGTGAAATGTCAGTTGTGTTTACTGTTCCATTCCAGTCATTTGGCCTACTTCATCTCACGAGTAAAAACATGACATCGTACCTAAACAAAAGCGTTTGGACTACGTAAATTAGAAGTAAAAAATTATTATTGTTATTATTATTATTATTATTTGTATTCATTTTTTTATCTTGAGTTTGTTTGACAAATGCATTTAAATCGGATTATATATTAAAATATATAGCCTATTTAAAAGGCTACAGTGAAAATCGAGCAGGCGATTTGTGGATTGAGAGTCATTTAACATCGGTTTATATATTACCTGCACGGTCATTTTTGCTAAATTGTAATAATAATAAAAACCGTTTATTAAAGCACCGTTTTGACACCGTTGATTCGTTGTATATTAATATAATACCCAGGCATGCTGAATTTACTTGTACATGCTTGGATATTATGAATTTATGAATATGTATCATCTAATCATGTAAGCTGTAATACGGCTCGTATGAGTCGAATTGTGGAAAGGTGCCAAATATTAGTAGTGTCTGCTATAAGATCATCGTAATGTATGACAAATTATTTCCCTTATCGACCGATTTATTTTCCTGTATTTAATTCTGACAATTGAGCCATTTATTTCGACACTATGCGTAAATCATGTATGGTAATTTATATAGTCGCCTACGTACTCTGCAACGGCTTGACATACACTCAACTTTCTCAGGAAGGCAGGCGATATCGCGGCTGTCCCGGCAGTGTTTGTTCCGAGCTCGCGCTGCTGTTTATAGCCTCTCGATTCCGCGCGCCTGTAGTTTTCCAAGCCTGTGAGAAAATCGCGTTGCCTGAATCTGGCATCTCACCGTCGTCCCTCGCGGCTACCCGATAAAGACAACAACAACAACAAAACAAACACAAAAAAACCCGATGAAAATATTGGCTGACAGGTCTTAGTTTTATAACGCAACAACCCCCTCTTTTCTTTCTTTTATACATTTACAGTATTTCTATATACATGAACAAGCGGGCGAAACTCCAACATCTGAATAGGTTACTTCAAATGAGTCATCTCCAGGGAAGGAGAAAACAATTCCAACTATGTGAAGCGCGAAATTTGTTACAACTCTCTGTAAAAAAAAAAAAAAAAAAGGAAAAAAGGACGCGGCACCAAAATAGCCGCAGTTGACTCCCGTCCCGTTTTTCGTTATTCATTGAACACGCTAGTAGAACCAAAAATGGAGAGGAGATTGGAGGGGGGGGGGGGGGGGGGGATGACATGGTTTGTGTTTTTCAGTAATCCACGTAAAAGCACCAGCTACACTGATAAGTAATTATTATTATTTTTAATTGCGAAGGATTTTTTTTTTTTTTTAATTGCGCTGAAGCTGCAGAGCGCGGAACGTTCCCGGAAAGCTGGAGCTCCAGACGCGCGTGCTGGGCTGGACTCGGGTCTCCCGCTGCACGGCTGGACGGGCGGAAAAGGGGTGCTCTGCTGGTGAAATCGCGGGTTCAGAGACCCGAGGCCCTTCAAACTCACTGCAGAGAGCCTGTGGGCCTGGTGTAAAGATAAGTTATAAAATAAAATAATTTCTCCCCACCTGAAGTAGTAACTAACGTATGGTACATCTCGCCCAGCACACACGCTTCACGGACAAGATTTAAATCACTGATTCCTTTGTGACAGAACGATTCAAACTAGAGAATACACAGCCTTTGACCCAGCAGAAAATGAAGGGCGATGGTTAAAATTACAATTCAAAAGGTTGTTGTTTAGCAGACTCTTTTAGCCAACGCGACTGAGAAAAGTGCATTTAACATGGTGAGCGAACACCACAAGCGTTTAGACGCAGTTACAGCTGTATAAGTGCTGCTGTCAAGTGTCAAGTTCCAAAATTAATTCAGAGAGTATATTGCCTCTTCCTCTACCTTCTGTTTTTACTGAAGTGCATTTCAGGAAAAGTGTGTGTGTGTGTGTGTGTGACTGTGTGCCTGCATGTGTGTGTGCGCGAGTGTGTGTCTGCATGTGTGTGTGTGCGTGTGTCTGCGTGTGTGTGTGCGAGTGTGTGCCTGCATGTGTGTGTGTCTGCATGTGTGTGTGCGTGTGTGTGCGCGAGTGTGTGTCTGCATGTGTGTGTGTCTGCGTGTGTGTGCGTGCGCGCGTGTGTGTGTGTGTGCGTGTGTGCGTGTGTGTCTGAGCTCTTTGCAGTGACTGTGATGGCTCAGACTGCATTAACAGCACCCATGATAAATAAAAGAGCAGGGACCCAATACCTCCCCTCCCCCCCACCCACTACCCCCACCCCATCGGGGGCATCTCTCCCGGGGGGCTGGGCAGGAGGGGGGGGCGGGAGATTCCTAGACAGACGCAGGCTCATGCACATTTAATAGGCCTTAGTCTCTAAAACAGGGTCTGGGCCATGGCCGGGACTTTCGGCCTGCTGCTGGGGGGGGGGTATGGGGGCTTTGCTAAAAGAGGGCCTGGGGAGAAGGGAAGTTCCCCGCCTAGCCCCGCCTTCCCGGCCATACCTACATCCGGCGGCGTTTCCAGTCATCTCCATCCTCCAGACGTACACAGATCTGGTGAGTACCTGCTCATCCCTGAAATCACACTCTGGAACATGTGCTGTGTGCCACGCTCTAGAACGCGTGCGAGTCTCATATTCTAGAACGCGTGCGAGTTTCATATTCTAGAATGTGTGCGAGTTTCATATTCTAGAATGTGTGTGAGTTTCATATTCTAGAATGTGTGCGAGTTTCATATTCTAGAACGCGTGCGAGTTTCAGGTTCTGACTGTGTCTGCTGCTGCTGCAGAGCGGTGAACTACCAAACGACAAAGGATTATTTGTGTGTGAGTGTGTTTGTGTGTGTGTGAGTCTGTAGGCACATGCGTGTTTGTTTGTTTGCTTCATTTATTTTTTTTCTTGACCCCCCACCGTCCCGCAGCAGTTTAGTTTTAAATTATACAGCAGTCCCCATTCTCTTCTTAAGTAAAAATAACATCTGTCCAGCAAATGGAGAGCTTAGTGTTTCTGTATAATTTATGGTAAAAGCCTCCAGAGCACATATGTATATAAAATATATATGGAGTGTCCCTGTGTAACAAAGAGAGCGAGAGAATGGGAGGGAGCGGGGGTCTGTGGCGAGTGTGAACTGCCCTCAGGCGAATAAAACCAGATCTCACTGTCCACACCCACAGCGTATGAGGTCACACCCACAGCGTATGAGGTCATGACTACAGCGTATGAGGTCATGCCCACAGCGTATGAGGTCATGCCCACAGCATATGAGGTCACACCCATGGCATATGAGGTCATGCCTACAGCGTATGAGGTCATCCCCATGGCATATGAGGTCATGCCCACAGCGTATGAGGTCATGCCTACAGCGTATGAGGTCATGCCCATGGCGTATGAGGTCATGCCTACAGCGTATGAGGTCACACTCAGTGTATGAGGTCACGCCCACGGCGTATGACGTCATGTCCATGACGTACGAGGTCAGGCCGATGGCTTATGAGGTCACTTGCCGCTGCAGTGAATGATGAGACACACAGCCAGTCCCATCTCCCTGGATGCTTCCTGTTTCCAGCGCCTCTGTCTGTGGGAATGCAATCCTGAAAACCCACAGGTCCGACAGGATGTCAACTTCGCATCAATCCGAGGAGGAGGAGTCGACCAAGCTACGCTCACTTCCTGTCCGACTCCTCCCGCAGCTTTAACTCCCTCCTCCACCATGCGCCTCACTTCCTGTCCGACTCCTCCCGCAGCTTTAACTCCCTCCTCCACCATGCGCCTCACTTCCTGTCCGACTCCTCCCGCAGCTTTAACTCCCTCCTCCGCCATGCGCCTCACTTCCTGTCCGGTGGCCTTCGAGTGGGGGGGAGGGGGGGCAGACCTCTGCCTGCCCATCATCATAAAAGTGCTTTTAGAATGAAGAGCCCCCCCCGCCCCCACCCCCCCCCCCCCCCCCCACCAATCGATCAGTCAGAGCTGCTTTGTACATTGATTACAGATTGAGAAATGATTGGCTCTGAAGAGTAAACAACAGCGCACTGGCTAGGCGAGGTGGGTGGGGGTGGGGGGAGTTATGACTGGGGGGTGTGTGGTGGGGGGGGTTATGACTGGGGGGGGTGGGGTGGGGGTGGGGTTATGCCTGGGGGGGTGTGGGGTGGGTGGGGGGGGGGTTATGACTGAAGTTATGGCAGATTTATGAGGGCGAGCTGCATTGCAGGGATAAGTGGCTTTGAGAGGAGCTGAGCAGGGCCGTTGGGATGTTTTTAATACTCACACAGGTCTGTAGTATTGGCAGGGAGCAAATGAATGATTTCTGGGGGGGGGGAGGGTCAGAGGGAGGGGGCATCAATCAATCAATCACCATTCAAAAAAAAAATCACTTAAAACCCTTAAGGCACGAAGATGCTGCCAAGATGGACAGAGGAGGGAAATTTAAAACAGGGAGGAGAGGTAAGGAAGGATCACCACGGGGTTGGGATTGGTCAGTGCCCCTGAGAGAGAGACAGAGGGGGGTTGGGATTGGTCAGTGGAGAGAGAGAGAGAGAGGTTATGATTGGTCAGTGCAGCTGAGAGAGAGGTTTTGATTGGTCTGTGCGGCGGAGACAGAGAGGTTCTGATTGGTCAGTGCGGCGGAGACAGAGAGGTTTTGATTGGTCAGCGCAGCTTACATGTCTTGCCTGCGAAACGTCCCCAGCCCTGCGGCTGGACGCACAGCTGCTAACCAAACCAAACTCTGCACAGGAGAGGATAGGACCCTGCTGGGACTGGCAACGCCCTGGGGGATTGTGGGAAAAGGAAGCTTGGCACATCCTTCAGATCAATATGCCATTAGGAGGAAGGGAGAGAAAGAGAGATGGAGGGAGAACAGGAGAGGAAAGAGAAATGAGGACAGAGAGACAGAGAGAGGGTGAGGGGGGAGAGAAAGAGAGAGGGTGAGGGTGAGAAAGAGACAGAGGGGGATAGAGACAGAGACACTGCTTCCAAGTTATCCTGCTAAAACCAGCTGAACCCAGCATGCTTTGCAGCCAGCCGTTAAGACGGCCTGAACGTCAGTCCTGTGAGCACATCGTTACAGCGCCACACACACTGTGCTTACGGTCCGGCTACAGCCCCAGTGCGGGTGCGCTACGGACCCATAAACACCCCATCATGGGCACATTACTGCACAGTTAAGAGTTCAGTTATTATTGGCTTAGTTATTGCCCCCCCCCCCCCGTATTTCAAGATGAGTGGGGGCAGGACAGAAGACCGAGTCACCGACAGAGAAAACCTCTCTCGCTACTCATCTGCCATAGCACTCATCCTTCCTTCTCTCCCTCCATCCCTCCCTCCCTCTCTCCCTCCTTCTCTCCCTCCATCCCTCCCTCCCTCTCTCCCTCCTTCACTCCATCGCTCCCTCCTCTATCCCCTCCTCTTCATCCTTCGCATCCCTCCCCTCCCCATCCCTCCTCCCTCTCTCCCTCCTTCACTCCATCCATCCATCCATCCCTCTCTCCCTCTCTCTCTCAGGTGAGTAATGAAATGGGGAGACATGCTGAATAATTAAGGGGTTTGTCATCTGCTGTCGGGCTGCACCTGGAAAGTCCCACTGACGTGAACATGTCAATCAAACTGGACAGCCTATCCCTGCTGGCCCTTCCCCATTCATCCCCTCCCATCCCACTCCCTCAACTCCACCTGCTTCACGTCCAGCAGAAATCCCCCCTCCAGCGCACACACACACACGCACACACATACACGCACATGTGCGCACACACACACACACACTCACACACTCTCACACACATACTCTCACACACACACCTACACACACACACACACACCTAACACGTATACACATGCAGCCACAGACACCAACACACACACATGTATATGCAAACGGCTAATGCACATCAACACCACTGTAAAATAGGCTTGTTCACTACATGGGCAAGGCTGCGTGAGCTTTATCTGTCTTTCGGTGCCACCTTATGGCGATTTATGGTAGGGCAACAAACAAAAAGAATGAATGTGATTGTTAATTCATAAATCCACAATAACCATTAGTTGGCATTATAACATTTCTCTAGCTTTTTTCTACAATCGCTCAGTAGAAATTATAAAGGGAGGACCCAACTATCAGGATTGAAGTGTATCAATCCCTGGGTTTCTTACAACAACAAAAACATTCAACAAACACCAGTATTGTTCACATCCATGACATGCAAACTTTCAACCTTTTTTATAATTTGAGTTTCCCCAGTAAGGAAATCCCTTAGCAAAGTCCCAGATGTATATGCACATGCCACAAAAGGACTCCAAAGTAAAAATAAAAATATATGCAATCCAAATTCGCAAACCAAAAAATCGGGTATAGACAATGGATGGATGGATATAACTGGGCCTCTGCGCCTTCACAGTGATGCTGATTTTTTTATATTCTTGAGAGTACAACACTGATGCTCTCCACTACTGCACTTCACTCTGGGTCAGACTGTCTGCTAAGTGATCGTAATGTCCTGTCACGTATTTGGAAGGAAACGGGAGAAACCTCGCTTGGTAAGCCTCGCTGTGTATCCAGTTTCATTTTATTCACACAAAAAACTCGACATTCTGTGCAAATATTCCAGAAAATTCCACATCTCCACAACACCACACACCTGTTGACTGCACAGAAGAGGTGACGGTGACAATACCCTGGAGGACAGTGACAGTGTCAATGTATTCATTATGAAAACACAAACACGTGCATTTTAACAGTTCCCTTAAAAATAACCAGTACACAAACACAGAGTTTTATTTCTGGATTGGTAGGTGAGTTAGTATTCATAAAGAAGCAGCGTGCAGATCTGGAGTAGACACAGACGAGTTTGAAACTAGCTTATGTTTGAAATATGTGCCTTTTTTTCTCTGTCGTACATTTTTATCCAAAAATTACTTCAGTTCCTCAGCCCTCAACCTCTACCCCAGTAAAACCCCGCCGCTTCCTACTTTAAAAGTAACAAGAGGTGGTGCGGTCTAGTGGCGTAGCCCGTAGAGCGCTGTCCACATGCTCATTGCAAGCCGCGACGTCGGCGGTTCGAGTCCGACCGCCGACCTTTGCCTCACGTCTCTCACTCTCTCTCCTCCTAGTTCTTCCCGTCTCTCTGCACTGTTCTATCAAAATAAAGCTGAAAAAGCCCCAAAGAAATTTGCCATTTCCAATGGAAACAAATTGAATTATTCTTCCCCTGAAAATGTTTGTATGTATTAGCAGACATTAGTGAACAATGAACACCCCCTTAGAGGACTGACTTCTGTCTTCTACTTAAAAAAAAAAACACTAAACTTCCAGGCATCTTTACAGCAGACACAGGTGCCTTAACAGAGGCAAAGCATCGGGTCTCTACACACACTACACACACGATTCTGTAACTTAACACTTCCAATTTTAAGCAAAAAAAACTTCACAAACACGAGACACAAAGAGCTGCTTGCTTCGGAGAAGGCGGAGGTAGTGCTCGGACGAGAGGATATTAAAATAAAATAAAATAAACAATACATAGCGTTATGACATGAGATAATAGCACAATATTGTGTTTTATAGAGGATTCGGTGCTAGGAGAGAATGTTATAATTAACACTGTGACACTGGGAGAGCATTTTAATGATGAACAGTAGTAATCTATTTCAGAGATTAACACTACTACTCATAGCTACGCGTTACACGTGAGGACGTTCTATTGCTTAACCCTTTGAAGAGTAGGTTCTTCTGGAATGTTTGGTTAAGTCAGTGTTCCAGAACTCCGTTTCTTTCAGTCACCAGAAGTTTTTTGTTACATCAGCATTAGAACACCACGTTACTACAATTCTAATCTCACATTTGTGATCTTACACATTAAAGGGTCAAACACTATTTAGTGTTAGTACAGGCCATTCCTGTTTAAAGTGCACACTGGTTTATTTGCTATTTCTGTCCAACAAAAAATCTGGGTAATGGTTCTGGCCATGCAACTTTCTTTCGTTACAACTGCCATTTTAAAAAAAGAAAAAAAAAAACTGGCTAAAACCAGATGGGCTTTGCCAAGTGATGGACCGCAGCGTACCCCCGCTGGATAAATGCACCTGTGAAAAGATGTGGCCCAGGATAAGAGCATCTAAACCCTCCACCCCCCTCCCCACCCCCACCCAAAATGCTCCTGTCCCGCCAGCACTCTGGAGACCGAATTCCTTAAGAGACGCTGCTCCTGTTAGTCGACAGTTTCAGGCGGGGAGGAGGCGGGGCCAGGAGTACCTGGGCGGCACCTGCTCTCATCGTTTAACTTCCTTCTCTTCTTCTGTTTCCACAGTCCGTCCCTGGCACCGGGCGTGCGCCCTGGGACTGCTGCTGAACAAACATTGTTGTCCCAGACCCAGTCTGTTATGGTCGCCATGGTGATGGTCCTCGGTAAGAACTCTTCTCCTCCCGGCTTTCCCTGCCGGTTGAGGCCCTGGCGACGGCAGGCTAGTGACAGCTCTCGGCCAATCACGCGCAAGAGTAATGCCTCAAGGGGGAAGAGGAGGCTGTGGACCGATTCACTCTCTTCCTCCTTTTCTCCCTCCAGCCATCTTTACTTTCTCTCCCTATCACTCTCTCTGTATGCCCTGAAGTGTGTCACATCTGGTCTCTCCTCCTACCTTCTCCCTTTCTCCTCTCTCACTCCCTCCGTCGCTCTCCCTCCCTCTGTCTCCTTCTCCTCCATATGCTCCCTACCTCTCTCTCTCTCTTCTCCCTCCTCCTCCTCCCTCCCTCTCTCTCTCCTCCCTCTCCCTCTCTCTCTCTCTCTCCCCCTCCTCTCCCCCCTCTCTCTCCTCCCTCCCTCCCCCCTCTCTCTCTCCTCCCTCTCTCTCCCTCCCCTCCTCTCTCCCTCCTCTCCTCCTCTCTCCTCCCCCCTCCCCCTCTCTCTCTCTCTCTCTGTGGATCAGTACATGGCCCCGCTGTCCCGCAGGTTTCCGAAAGGCAGAAGGCTGAAGGTGCTAGCGGGTCTCTTGGTGGTCCCCCCTCCTCCCGCACCTCCCCCACTCTTCCTCCTTGTCCAGTTCAGTAGGGAGCCACGCCCCCTGGCCCCACCCTGGTTCCCCTCGCAGGTGTTTTCCTTGTCCCTGCTCAGGGACATCAGCACTGACCTCCTCTCCTGCTGAACACACACACAAACATTTTTTCACAAATTGGAATATATACCTGTAGCTCTGGGGTCAGTAGAGTGTATATACCTGTAGCTCTGGGGTCAGTAGAGTGTATATACCTGTAGCTCTGGGGTCAGTAGAGTGTATATACCTGTAGCTCTGGGGTCAGTAGAGTGTATATACCTGTAGCTCTGGGGTCTGTAGAGTGTATATACCTGTAGCTCTGGGGTCAGTAGATGTACCTGTAGCTCTGGGGTCTGTAGAGTGTATATACCTGTAGCTCTGGGGTCAGTAGAGTGTATATACCTGTAGCTCTGGGGTCAGTAGATGTACCTGTAGCTCTGGGGTCAGTAGAGTGTATATACCTGTAGCTCTGGGGTCAGTAGATGTACCTGTAGCTCTGGGGTCTGTAGAGTGTATATACCTGTAGCTCTGGGGTCAGTAGAGTGTATATACCTGTAGCTCTGGGGTCAGTAGAGTGTATATACCTGTAGCTCAGGGGTCAGTAGATGTACCTGTAGCTCAGGGGTCAGTAGAGTGATGACGCTTAGCTCCACCCCTCCGTCGCTGCATGTCTTCAGGAGCTGCACCACCTCTGCATGCTTCGCCCACTTGCAGTCCACCCCGTTCACAGAGATGATGTAATCGCCCTCCTTTAGCCCCGCCTCCTGCAGAAACAGACACGTTATGTAATCTCCGACCAATCCAGCGCGCTGGACCCCAGTCAAATCATTACTTTAATTATAATTAGAAATAAATGGTCCTTTCCTGTGACTGTACACTGTATGCGTGCGTGCGCGTGCGCGTCTGTGTGCGTGTGTGTGTGTGTGTGTGTGTGCACGTGCGTGTGTGCGCGTGTGTGTGAGTGTGTGTGCGTGTGCGCGCCTGTGCGTGTGCGCATGTGTGTGTGTGCGCGTGCGTG
>NC_057936.1:65716589-65734089 GCF_018555375.3 Anguilla rostrata
AGCTTCCAGCGCTGCGTTTGGGACAGCACTGTCAGCGCTGAGAACAGGGCCAGGGTCCGGCGGACCAACGGTGCGAAACGCAGCACGGCATGCTGGGTAACTCACGGGCGTGTTCACACAGAGCCACGGCGGCGTAGTAGTGGGAGAGGGCGCGGAAGTGCTCGGTCTTGACCTGCACCATGGTGGCCCAGGAGAACGGCACGTAGTCCTTCACCAGAGGCTGAGTCATGGTCTGCTGCACCAGCGAGTACACGTCTGATACCTGCACACACACACACACACACACACATGAATACAACTCACACACACTCTGATAAATAAAATACACACCAGCGAGTACATGTCCGACACCTGTACACACGCACACACACACACACACAATGATGCCGCAGCAGTGGCAGGTGTGGCATACGCAGGTAGGTGTAAACGCAGGCGTGCGTGCGTGCGTGCGTGCGTGTATCTGTCAGCGCTCACCCGCGCAGCTTCTTGCGCCACCTGCAGGAGGGAGGTGAAACACGCGTCCTGCAGCAGCAGCGCTCTCTCGAACACGCACTCCTGCACCTGCGCCACCATCAGCCGGACCAGCATGCACAGCGACGCCGCGCTCATGTCCAGACTGGGCGCGTTCGAGAAGTTCTCCTTCAGGTAGTTAAACGCACCTGCGGGACACAAGAATCTTTTTGCACACCAGGTCCCCATAATGCACAAACCCCTTTTCCTCCCCCAGGTCCCCATAATGCACAAACCCCTTTTCCTCCCCCAGGTCCCCATAATGCACAAACCCCTTTTCCTCCACCAGGTCCCCATAATGCACAAACCCCTTTTCCTCCACCAGGTCCCCATAATGCACAAACCCCTTTTCCTCCACGAGGTCCCCATAATGCACAAACCCCTTTTCCTCCACCACTTCCCCATAATGTACAGGTCCCTCTAGCTCCCCCTGCTGGCCCTTACCGGCTGCTTTCTGGAAGGCGTCGATGGCGCAGTCGATGCCTGGGACGCTGGACCGGTCCTGCCTCGCCCCGATCTGGGTGTAGAGTGCCCCGATATTGAAGAGCACGCTGCCCTTCTCAAAAGCCAGGGAGCGCTGGCAGGAGGGTACCCCTGTCAGGGAGTCGTACCTGAAACACATACCAACGCCCAAGGTCAGGGGTCAGGGGTCAGGGGTCAGGGATCAAGTGTCTCCAAAAGGAAGCCCTGTCCAAGTGCGTCTAAAGCCAGGTACATGTATGTGCGTGTGTGTGTGTGTTTATGCGTGTGTGTGTTTGTGTGAGTATGAGTGTGTGCTTGTATGTATGACTTACCATAGCTTACCATAACTTTTCATGGCCACGAATAACTGTTACATAATATTGAAAAGCCTGTGTGTGTGTGTGAGTGTTTGCGTGGCAGGGGGTAGGGGGTGGTACTTACCAGTGGAAGTGCACCCCTAGCGTCTTATTGGGCGGAAAGAAACGGTGATCCAGGAAGTAAAGCTGGTTGTAGAACTCCATTAACAACTCAAGCCCTTCCTCGTTCCTACTGGGAGTGCGCATAGCCTTATCACACACAGACAAACACGCACACACACACACACACACATACACACATGCACACGCACACGCACGCACGCACACACACACACACGCACACGCACACACGCACACACACATACACACATACACACACACGCGCACACACGCACACACACATACATACACACACACGCACACAGACACGCACGCACACACACAGACACACATACACACACAGGATGAGAGTACTTTAATTTCATTCAGCTCAAATTAACAGAAGAGATTAAAGAAGGCAGAAGCTCTCTCTCTCACACACACACACACACACAGGTGAGAAGAGAGGCTCACCTGTCTGAGCTGCATGAACTCTCTGATCTCGCCCTCATACTGGGCCCCGTCCTCTCCATAGTGCTCACAGATGAAGTCCTGTGGGCGGGGCATCACACGCACCAATCAGAGAGCTGCTGGGCGGGGCCTAACCGCAGGAAAGAGGAAGCAGTTCGCTCACCTTCAGAGGAACAGAGAGGTCCACTTCCTTCGTCTCCTTCAGGCCCAGCGGGATCATGGGAACATTAACGGCCTCGCTGCAGGACACACACACGCGCGCACACGCACACACACAATACACACACACACACAATACGCACACACAAGCACACACACACAGTCAGAGCAAAAGAAAACTACTGCACACACAAAATTATGCACTACACTATCCCAACACATAGGAGCACAATCGCAACAGCTCCTGCAGGAGCACACACACATCGCTATGGCGATAGGCCCCACTGTCTCATTTACCTAAAGAGAAATCAAGTGGGCAGATTTTCTTCTGTTTGTTCTCTTCAACAAGGGAAGTGTTTCTCTTTGATGAGTCTCTGTGTGCATGTGTGTGTGTGTATGCATGTGTGAGAACCTCAGGGGCAGATGGGGGACTGAATCTCCCTGACTAAAATCCCATTAATGCCCCCGCTGGGCTCTCCGCTCTTCCAATCCGATTGTCCCCGTAAAGCAGACAGGTGGTCCTCACAGGGACCTGACCTGACCTGACCTGACCTTACAGGGACCTCACTAGGGGGGATGGGAATCTTGTCCCAACACGAGAGAGAACTCTTCAGCAAAAAGTGGTACACAGTCCCCAAGACTTCTTATGCCTCTCTAGGTTTATGAGTGAGGAGTGACTGACTCAGTGAGTCGGACCTGTCGGTTTGATACACCTCCATGTTTTTTGTTGAGTGAGTGGGTGAGTGACTCAGTGAATCAGTGAGTCGGACCTGTCAGTTTGATACACTTCTATGTTGCTGTTGAGTGAATGAGTCAGTCAGTGAGTTAGTGAGTCAGTGAGTGAGTCGAACCTGTCGGTTTGATACACCTCCATGTTGCTGTTGAGTTAGTGAGTCAGTGAGTGAGTCAAACCTGTCGGTTTGATACACCTCCATGTTGCTGTTGAGTGAGTCAGTCAGTGAGTCAGTGAGTTAGTGAGTCAGTGAGTGAGTCGAACCTGTCGGTTTGATACACCTCCATGTTGCTGTTGAGCTCCTCCAGCTCCTCCTTCAGCAGCTGCAGGTTGGAGTTGACGAAGCTGAGTTCCAGAGCCACCGTCTCCTTCACCTTCTGATTACTGGTAGCCCTGAGAACCAAGTACACACTGTCACCCGCCTGAAACACACACACACACACACTCACACTCACACTCACACTCTCACACACACACACATACATATATAAATACATATACATCGCCCTCGTACCCCACCCACCCCACCCCACCCCGTCAATCCAATTACCCCAAACGTCACACGCCCGCACGCGAGAGAGCGATTAGCACTGTGCAAGCTGTCACCACCCCGCCCCCTGCTGTGGCCCCGCCCCCCTGTCGGACAAAGCCCCGCCCCTGCTGTGGCCCCCGCCCCCTGCCGGACAAAGCCCCCCCCTGCTGTGGCCCCGCCCCTGCTGTGGCCCCGCCTCCTGCTGTGGCCCCGCCCCCCTGCCGGACAAAGCCCCGCCCCCGCAGCCCTGCCCTGAGGACCCGCACTCTGAAGTCCCGTCCTGCGCTCGCGTAATCCCCCAGCATGCACTGGCGAGAGCAGCGCAGCAGAAGCCAGCCGGCTCTTCAGATGAAGGGAATGAGAAAATAAAGAGGGAGGGAGGGAGGGGTGCTATTATATCAGAGTATTCAAACAGGATCAGACCCCCACCTCCATTACCCATAATCCTGTACTTTATCAAATCACACATACATAGTTTCCTGGTCCGTTTGATGATAACTGACTGGGTTTGTTACAGTGAGCGAATACTTAGACACACACACACACACACAGACTCTCTCACACACACACACACACACACACTCACACACACACTTTGAGGGAGTGCGAAGTTGGCAGCGTTATAAAGCCATGCTGTCCCTGACCTCAAACTCACATTACAGCCAGCATTCACTGTGCGTGCGTGCGTGAGAGAGTCTGTGTGTGTGAGAGTGTGAGTGTGAGTGTGTGTGAGAGAGTCTGTGTGCGTGCGTGCGTGTGTGTGAGAGAATCTGTGTGTGTGTGTGTGTGTGTGTGTGTGTGTGTGTGTGTGTGAGTGTGTGTGAGTGTGTAAGGTCAATTCCAAAGACACTGGCCCATCAGCCGGTGTCAGAGGAAGTTGACTCGCATCTTAACTTAATAGAACAAATTATGAGGGTTTACGGGCGAAACTGTCAGGAAGTGATCCTACCGGAGTCAGCCCGCTATCAGGTAGGGGGAGGGGAGGGGTGCAGGCAGGAGGCGCAAAATCAGCTCCCAACAGCGCACAAGGCCCCCGTCCCGTTTCCATGACGACGACGTGTTCCGTCACCCCCTCCACTCCCATGAGTCACTGCTCTTTATGGGAATCGGTGTATCACGTGTGGTGGGGTTAGGGGTTTTGAGAAAGATAGACAGATCGTTTTTTTAATGACCTCTGTTAAACCTAATGACCCACAAGAGCCGTTTATTTTTTGTTTGTTTGTTTTTTGGTGCGTGAAAGTCGCCGAACTCCTGAGCTCTGTGGAGTGCTGAGTTTTTTTTCTCAATGGGGACAAGAGGAGGAGGGCAAGGGAACCTGGGGAACAGGAGGTGCAAAATCCACACCCTCACAAAAACACCAAAAAAAAAAAAAAGGACTGTCCGGCTGCTAGCTTATCAGAAACACGGTAAAGTTCACCTTCTGATTGTCTACGGAGCCGAAGCCCAGCACAGCTCACTCTGCTGCCCTAACTGCAGACTCTGCAGGTCAGCGTGGGGGAGGCTGAATCAGCAGGTTAATGAATGACCGAACGGCTGTAACTGATTTAACTTTATTAAGTTTCATTAAACTTCACTCAACTAAACACACTCCTCTTTCTCTGCCTGCGAAACAAGCTTTGCTTTAATAGCAACAGACTCTCCGGGGGTGTGTGTAAGGTGTGTGTGAGTGTGTGTGTGTCTGTGTAAGGCGTGTGTGTAAGGTGTGTGTGAGTATGTGTGTGTCTGTGTAAGGCGTGTGTGTAAGGTGTGTGTGTGTGTGCGTGTGTCTGTGTAAGGCGTGTGTGTAAGGTGTGTGTGTGTGTGCATGTGTCTGTGTAAGGCGTGTGTGTAAGGTGTGTGTGTGTGTGTGTGTGTGCGTGTGTAAGGTGGGTGTGTGCGTGTGTCTGTGTAAGGCGTGTGTGTGTGTGTGTGTGTGTGTAAGGTGTGTGTGTGTGTGCGTGTGTCTGTGTAAGGCATGTGCGTAAGGTGTGTGTGTGTGTGTGTGTGTAAGGTGTGTGTGTGTGTGTAAGGCGTGTGTGTGTGTGTGTGCGTGTGTGTGTAAGGCGTGTGTGTTCCTTTATAAGGCTGTGGGATGTTTGGGAGTGCAGGAATAGCAGTGGTGGTGTTCATTTAAAAACAGCAGGACAGTGACAACGGAAGGGCAGGAGGACAAGAAGAGGAAGAGCATGTGGAGGATGAGGAAGAGGAGGGTGAGCCAGAGAGTGGGACACATGTGACCAGGGAATCCTCACTGGGACAGTTTTTACCCAGGAAGCCTTGAATCTGAGAGCAGTGCCGTCAGAATCCTCACACTCTCCATATCAGACAGCCCCGGTCCTGCAGAGCCACAGGGTCCCCAGCCCCGGTCCTGCAGAGCCACAGGGTCCGCAGGGCTCCCCAGCCTTGGTCCCGGAGGGGTCCTCAGCCCTGGTCCCGCAGGGGCCCCCGGCCCTGGTCCCTGTGTGCGTGTTGTTACGGAGCCGAAGCGCCGCTTCACTCTGCTGCCTAATGAGACTCTGCAGGTAGCTGGGGGGGCTGAATCAGAGGTAATGATGACCGAACGGCTGTACTGATTAACTTATAAGTTCATAAACTCACTCAACAAACACACCCTTCTCTGCCTGGAAACAAGCTTTGCTTAAATAGCAACAGACTTCGGGGTGTGTGGTGGTGTGGTGGTGGTTGTGCGTAGGTGGGGGTGTGTGGGATCTGCTGTGGGTGTTTCCTTATGAGTTGGATGTTGGGAGTGCAGGAATAACGTGGTGGTGTTCATTTAAAAACAGAGCCACAGCGTCCCCAGCCCCGGTCCTGCAGAGCCACAGGGTCCGCTGGGGTCCCCAGCCCCGGTCCTGCAGAGCCACAGGGTCCACAGCCCTGGTCCCGGAGAGCCGCAGGGTCTGTTGGCTTCTGTCGTCGTTCAGCGACTAATGAACTACTTACAGCAGCTGATCCTTTAAGCTCACCTTACCCAGTTTCTTGGGTATAAATGTTGTTTGTTTCGTGACCGAAACCAGGAAACCAGGCCCGGGCCGAGGCACACAATCCCAGGCTCCCCCCACACAGAGTCCGCTCCGCGTCCCGCCGGTCGCCATGGCGACCTCTCCTAGGACATACGAGAGGTGCAGCACTGGCGGGGGGGAGGTGCCTCAAATTAAAAACTCCCGTTACAGTGCCCCGAGCGCTAATTACTCCACGGAGCAGCTGGCGGGCGTGGGGGAGCGGGGCACGGGCCTGTCGTCTCCGGTGGCCGGACGGGTGTTACTACGCACATGGCGGGACGTTAATGATTCAGGAGCCCGGGCTTGGTCAGGCCAGCGAGTTCCACCGAAGGGTTCATGCGTCTGGGTTCCATGTTCCACTGTGAGTTCAGTCCTCTGGGTTCCATGTTCCATGTTCCACTGTGAGTTCAGTCCTCTGGGTTCCATGTTCCACTGTGAGTTCAGTCCTCTGGGTTCCATGTTCCACTGTGAGTTCAGTCCTCTGGGTTCCATGTTCCCTTCTCTAATTTCCATCCTCTATGCTGTTCCATTCTCATTGTTCCATTATGAGTTTCAGGTTCTGCTTTCATGTTTTGAGTTCCATGGCTTATTTAGAATGTTTGAATGTTCCAATGACCTCACCCCCTCCCCAGTGACCACACCCCGTCTCTACTGACCCCGCCTCCTCTCTGCAGACTCCACCCTCACAGCTAACCACACCTACTCTTTGCTGACCGCACCCCTCCTCCACAGACCACACCCCTCAATGCTGACCCCAGCCTCTCTCCACAGACCACGTTCCTGTCCCACCTGACCCCGCCCCTCACCTGAAGAGGTTCTCCGCCCCGGCCCTCACCTGAAGAGGTTCTCCGCCCCGGCCCTCACCTGAAGAGGTTCTCCGCCCCGCCCCTCACCTGAAGAGGTTCTCCGCCCCGGCCCTCGCCTGAAGAGGTTCTCCGCCCCGGCCCTGCCTGAAAGGTTCTCCGCCCCGCCTCACTGAGAGTTCTCCGCCGCCTCACTGAAGAGGTTCTCCGCCCCGCCCCTCACCTGAAAAGGTTGCTCCGCCCGCCCCTACCTGAGAGTCCGCCCCCTCACCTGAAGAGGTTCTCCGCCCCGCCCCTCACGTGAAAAGGTTCGCCCCGCCTCACCTGAGAGTACTCCGCCCGCGCCCTCACCTGAAGAGGTTCTCGCCCCCCCTTCACCGAAGGTTCTCGCCCGCCCTCACCTGAAGAGGTTCTCGCCGCTTCACTGAAGTCTCCCGCCTTCACCTGAAGAGGTTCTCCGCCCCGCCCCTCACCTGAAGAGGTTCTCCGCCCCGGCCCTCATGCGCATCTCCTTGTTGATCTGCTGGTTGATGCGCGCGCGGCGGTGCTGCAGTCTGCTGCGCTGCGTCTGAGACAGCGGGTCACAGCCCTGCAGGAGAGGGGAGGGAACACAGCAGCCTGTCAATCAAACTACCCGTGTGTCTGTGAGTGAGTGTGTGAGAGTGTGCGTGTCTGAGTGTGTGTATGTGTGTGTGTGAATGTGTGTGTGTGTGTGTGAGTGTATCTGAGCATGTGTGAGTGAGTGTGTGTGTCTGAGCATGTGTGTGTGTGTGTGTGTGTGTGTGTGTGTGTGAGTGTGAGTGTGTGTGTGTCTGAGTGTGTGTGTGTCTGAGTGTGTGTGTGTACGAGCTGTGACTGTGGTGCAACAGTATCCGCAGATGCATCAGTGAAAGAGAGATAGAGAGAGAGAGAGGGAGAGAGATTTGCTCCTTTCAGACTACAACACGAACTCACAGAAACAAACATCAAAAAATTAAAACACTAAATGAAAAAGATAAAACCAAATACAGCAGAGAGAGAGAGGAAGAAAGCTTGGCTTCTGTATTCATATACCTAGCTCATCAGTGCAATGCCCCCCACCCCCAACCCCCCAACCCCGCACCCCCAGCCTGTGGGACCCCAATCCACATACTATTCTGCTGACATCACCAGAGACTGTGTGAAAATGCGTCATTAATTTAGCTTCACCCAAAAAACAAAACGAACAAAAAAAATAATAAGACCAAGGGACAAACCCCAGCAGCGCTATGTCTGCTCGTTACAGAGAGTCAGCACCGCGGACGATAGCACGCACACACACACACACACACACTCACACACACACACACACACACTCACACTCACACTCACACACTCACACTCACTCACACACACACACTCACACTCACACTCACACTCACACACACACTCACACTCACACACACACACACACACACTCACACTCACACACACACACACACTCACACACTCACACACACGCACACTCACACACACTCACTGTCACACGCACACACTCACACTCACTGTCACACACACACACTCACACTCACTGTCACACACACACACTCACACACACTCACACTCACACACACACTCACACACACACGCACACACACACACACACGCACACTAACACACATACACACACTCACTCACACACACACACTCACTGTCACACACACACACACACACTCACTGTCACACACACACACACACACGCACACTCACTCACACACACACACACACTCACTGTCACACACACACACTCGCACCTCAGCGCAGGGCTCCAGTGCAGCGTGCGCTCATAACAGGGCTAGCCACGGCGGGGACTCGTTAGCGCCCATGCTATCGGGCTGCACGTCGTTAGGAGAACAAAGCCACGGTTACGTAGCGCCGACGCTAAAACCTTCACTTTCATTACTTCATAATGGGGCGCTAACAAAAGGGCCCCAAAGTGACTGTGTTTAGGGGAGGGGGGTGAGGGGATGGGGGGTTTGGGAGGAGAAGGGGGCCTGTCAAAAAACACAAAGGAAAACTGGGTCATCGGTGACCGTGGTGGTGGTGGGAGGGGGGAATGAAGGAACAAACAGAAAGAAAAAAGAAAAAAAAAGATTTTGCGCTGTTGCCCGAAACAATGACTCAACTGTCCGGCCCCAGCCTCTGAGCTGCAGCTTTAGCAAGCTGCCAAATCTGCCTGCGCTGTTCTCACCAGATCACTCAGCGACCCCGCTAACGCACCGCTAGCGCTGCGCTCACCCAGGCTAACGCTCTCCCATGCTAACGCTGCGCTCAGCCAGGCTAACGCTGCTCTCAGCCAGGCTAACGCTGCTCTCACCCAGGCTAATGCTGCTCTCACCCAGGCTAATGCTCACCCATGCTAACACTGCGCTCATCCAGGCTAACGCTGCTCTCACCCAGGCTAATGCTCACCCATGCTAACACTGTGCTCACCCAGGCTAATGCTGCACTCACCCAGGCTAACGCTGCTCTCACCCAGGTTAATGCTCACCCATGCTAATTCTGCTCTCACCCAGGCTAATGCTCACCCATGCTAACGCTGTGCCCAGCCAGGCTAACGCTGCTCTCACCCAGGTTAATGCTCACCCATGCTAATGCTGCTCTAACCCCACTAACACTGTACACTATTTGTAAAATGTTTGAGATGGGAGAGACAAATGTCAAATGCAAGATGTCCCCTCCCTCTTAGTTGTTTTATGACCACAGGGCAGCTAATCCTCATTCAGCCTGTGGGGGTTACCATGGTGGACTCGTCCCAGCTACCCATCATCCCACCAGGTGGCAGTAGAGGGTCCGGTCGACCAGGTCAACAGCAGACTGAGGGTCAGTTTACCAGCCACACAGTCTAGGCCTTGACCACTTTGCGTGAGCCAGATACTGACCTGCGATCAGCGACTGGGGAAGCCGAATTCATTCATAACAGAGAAACCGCGTGGACGAGCATACACGGACAGTTACTTTTGCACAACGTTTCAATGTCGAGTGCGGTGCTGAAACATTCTTGCCGAGAATCAACGCCGCGAGGACAGCGCGAGAGCATAGCGTCGCGCCGGAGATAGAGAGCGCGCGAGCACCATGCCGCTCTCCGCGTTTAGAAACGTATGACTGCAATGCACTGCTGTGCCAACATTATTTACAAAATCTACAGAAACCCCGGATAAGCACATCCACGGGAATGATACAGACTTGGACAGTTTCTGACGGTGGAGAAACAATTACGTGTATTTAACGGGAGATAGTGTTCCAGAGCAAACTGGCTGCGAGTTAACTTTGTGTGTACTGTGCGCACTGGGCCAAGATAAGGGGGCATGTCAACTTCCGAAGCAAAACAAGAACTAGACGGCTGTCTTCGATCAAAAATCGTCGCTTTCACTGGAAGTCCGACGTTAAAACTGAACAAAAAACGTTGCTTCATGACGTCTGCACACAGTAAAATGTCCAGTGTTAATTCAACTCGAGCGGTGTTAATTCAACGCTTAACAAATAAAACCCGGGCGAATGTGGGAATAAATGTTATCTGTTAAGAGTTGAAGTAACGCTGGACATTTTACTATGTATTTAGCCAACTGCATTAATCGCATAAAGGACGACACCGGCGCTTGGCGAAGTTAACCGCGAAACCTCGACTATCAGGAGTTTGATCGCAGATAAACGGGACCCCGAGGATCCTGGAGAGAAGCTGGTTTGAAGTAGCGGGTCCTGCGCGTGTCATCAACACCCCCAAACCACACGGTAAAATGTCCGGTGTTCATTCAACTCAATTTGGCTCCAAATGGTATCTGCTGAGTGTTGAATTATCACTGTTAGAGTTGAATTGAACACTGGACATTCTATTGTGCAGCTTTCTACCATTTTAGATGCTAAGGTAACGCAAGCTATCGTTTATAAAACAATGTTCACATAAGCAAACATTGAAATCCGACTGTTGCGCACATTGTGGATGCTCAATCAGTTTTCTTAACAAATGTTATCATAATTCACGTTGGAAAATGGTAACCGCATATCCATTGAAACTCATTCCTGTCACCAGTCAATAAGTAAATATTTTTATCTTCTATATCATGTATCATCATCAGTATAACTACCATGTAAACTAGCAGTCTGATGCCTGGTGCCTAAACCACACATACTTCATGTGCATCCAGTTAAACCTGCATAAAATGAAAAAAAAAAAATGAAAAAAGAAAGAAAAACAACATGAACCGTTACCTTTCGTGTGCTTCCACTGCTGTGACTATCTTCTTCCATCGGAGTCTGTGCCGTTTGTTCTTCGTCCGAACCGGGGTCAGACATCTCCGTCTCCATCGGGAACCAGCAAACCAAGCCGTCAGAATGTGTCCATTTAAATTAGTGAGCTCCCTGTGCGGCTCCGCGCTCTATTCACCGGATTAACCGAAGTAGCCGTTTCAGTCAGCAGAAGAAAACCGAATTCTACATTTGCCAAGACCGGTTAGGTGGCAAATATGTGTAAGTTAATTCAACGCTGAACCTAATGTGCCAGTTTAGTAGCCTACGTCAACTCTCATCTTTCTTTTGGCAAATCAACAGTGAATCAACGGCGCAAAGTCATAAGCATCAGTGTCAACACGACTCCACGCAAAGTGTTTAGCTCGCTTATTTCCAGCGCGATCAACAATGTCCAAAGAACATGAAATACGGCTGATATCCCGCAAGCAATTTTACTCCCTTCAAATACATAGCCAGAGAACATTCGGGAACATGTTGCTCCACCTAAAGTCTGGGGCAAATATATGTATATATATATTTAAAACAGATTTAAAGCAACAATGGGCCACCTTCTGTCGGACAACTACACGCACTTGTCTGACCAAAGCTCGCACTGCAGACTTTGCACTGCATGAGCCAAACACTGCGCACGGGGCGGGACACTAAAGTGCAATCTGACTAATGGTGGCCAGCAAATGTTGACTGGCTCCCCCTTTGACGAACGAGATCCCCTTAGCAGGACTCGCGTCTGGCGAAAGTTCTACCCAATCGTCGGCACGATGGACGGGTGGGTGGGTGGGTGGATGGGGTGGGGGGGGGTCTCCTATTTATGACGGCATAATCGCCGTTGCCCCTGGTAACGCAAAGGCATCGAAGCGCTGGGTGGGATTCTTGTGAGGGCCTTCGCGAACGCGCAGCGGACAAAGGACCCGCGCGACGTCCCTCAAACCGTTGTCCGCTGTGTCAGGTGACGGCTGGCACACGAAGCCGTTAAGTAAACAAACAAAAAAAACCAACAACCTTCTGTCTAAAAGCTCTCATTTCTGAGTTTTTAAAGGTTTTTGTTTTTGTTTGTTCTTAATAAGCCTGTATATAATAATAATAATAATAACTGTTCTGGCCATCTCATTTTTGGTTCAGCTTCTCACATTCTACACCCTGCGTTTTAATATGGTTTAACCATGAATAGTGTGCCTGTTAATTTGGAAAATCCAGATATTGGAGGTGTTTTTATGGCTTTCACCAAATGGCTTTTCACAAAATAAATGCTGAAACAAATAGTAAACGAATAAAAAACTTTGAGAGTAACCACTTGTATTCCCACAAAAAAGTAGGCAAAAGGAAATGAACAGGACTAACAACCATAAACGTACATATTCAATCCTGACAAGAAGTAAGATGATGTGACTTATTATGATGTTATGATCTGTTACAGGGACACTAAGTACACAAAAACAGACACATTTCAGAAACTGAGTAGTTGAGAATTCTTTTTTTATTTAAACTGAATTTCATACAAGTTTTAAGAGCAGGATAATGGAGGAGATATATGGTCCTTTAAATACAGTTAATACTGACAAAAATAATAATAATAATAATAATAATAATAATAATAATAATAGTAATATTAATAAATGAAGGACACATTGTTCCATTTGGAAAAGGCAGGCTTTGCATAGACGTTCCAGTTCAGGGCATGGCCGAAGGGGGGGGGGGGGGGGGGGGGTTACACATTTGAGGGGGTTTGAAAGATAATTCTTATACACGTGTACACCGATACTGAGTTAGTGTCTTCAGTCTGGCTCTCATACCTGTTTGCTTGGGACTGCTGTTTTTCCTCCATTTCCAAAAAATGTACTGGGGGGGGCGGGGGGGGGGGCGGAGAGGACGGGTGAAGGGGAGGAGGGATGAAGGGAGGAGAGTGACAGGTAGGAAAAGGAGGACGGATGAAAGAGAGCAAACAGAAAAAGGGAGGAGTCAAACGACAATGTGCTAGATGGAGCGTGAGCTGGGGCCAATCAGAGTGCAGGGATATGAGGCAGGTGAGGGCACTGGCTGTGTGGAGAGGGTGGGGTCAGAGTGGTGATGGGGTGTGGAGTGGGCGGGGTCAGGACAATAGAGGGGTGTGGAGTGGGTAAGAGTGGTGGAAAGGGGTCTGAGAGAGAGGCGGGGTCAGAGTGGTGATGGGGTGAGCTGGGCCGATCAGAGCAGTGATAAGGGTATGAGGGGTGGGGTCAGAGATTAGGGAGAGTGGTGGGGTCAGAGTGGTGATGGGGTGTGGAGTGGGCGGGGTCAGGACAATAGAGGGGTGTGGAGTGGGTAAGAGTGGTGACAGGGGTTTGAGTGGGCGGGGTCAGAGTGGTGATGGGGTGTGGAGTGGGCGGGGTCAGAGCAGTGATAAGGGTATGAGTGGGTGGGGTCAGGAGAATAGAGGGGTGTGAGTGGGCGGGGCCAGGATAAATGGGGGAGGTGAATGGAGGGGAATGTGGTAAAAGCCCTTATTTAATATACAAATCAGATTTAGGATGTAACCTAAATGAGAACAGGGGAGGAGACACCCTGCTTCCTCCAGTCCTTTCAGGCTGTATGTTTCACAGGGACAGCTGTACTTGTTAGATCATAACAGCCCTTAAAAGTCCAACAATTTGACATTCAGTGGCCTAAAGTTGGGAATCCTTGTCTACAACAGTCAACAGCCTTCAGTGATCCAGTCTGCAATGGTTAGCAATTGTGATCCAGTCTGCAGTGATCTGATCTGCATGGATCCAGTCAGCAGTGATCTGGTCTGTAGTGATCCAGTCTGTAGTGACCCAGTCAGCAGTGATCTTGTCTGTAGGGATCCAGTCTGCAGTGATCTAGTCTGCAGTGATCCAGTCAGCAGTGATCTGGTCTGTAGTGATCCAGTCTGCAGTAATCTTGTCTGTAGGGATCTAGTCTGCAGTGATCCAGTCAGCAGTGACCTTGTCTGTAGTGATCTGGTCTGTAGTGATCCAGTCTGTAGTGACCCAGTCAGCAGTGATCTTGTCTGTAGTGATCCAGTCTGTAGTGATCTTGTCTTTAGTGATCCAGTCTGTAGTGACCCAGTCAGCAGTGATCTTGTCTGTAGGGATCCAGTCTGCAGTGACCCAGTCTGCATTGATCTTGTCTGCAGTGATCCAGTCAAGGGTGATCTTGTCTGTAGGGATCCAGTCAGCAGTGATCTTGTCTGTAGAGATCCAGTCTGCAGGGATCAGACCCACAGCTGTATTTCTAGGTGCCCATCTGTGAATCCAGTTTTACTCCCAAGACTCTGAGATGATGTCTGTGCACTGTCTCTCTCTGTTAATCTGTCCTATTTCTCCCAGACTCTTATCGTTCCAGTCCTTTCCCCAACCGGCCAGAGTGCGCGTGTGTGTGTGTGTGTGCACGTGTGTGTGTGTGCGCGTGTGTGCATGCACGTATGTGTGTGTGTGTGTGCGCGCGTGTGTGTGCATGCACGTATGTGTGTGTGTGTGTGTGCTCAGTTAAAATGCATCACTTGTCTTGTGTTTCGGGAGATGCTTCTACAAAGTGATGAGCATGAAGAAAAAGAGAGAGAAAAAAGAGGGGAGAGAGAGAGAGAGAGAGAGACAAACTGTCCTGTACACACGGCTGTACAGTGTGTATCTATCTGTCTGCTGAATAGCCCTCACAAATGAGCAACATTACATTGAAAGAAGTGGTTCTCATTCCTTCAGATTTGTTTTCCGGTGAAGGAGAGAGGGATTGGTGGACATTTCCCTCCAGCTGCTAAACCCAGGCTGTCTGGAGAGAGCGAGCAGGTACAATATAAAGATATGGAGTCAGTCCACGTCCACACTGTGTGTTACTAAGACTCACAGACGGTTTATATATATATAGTGTGGAGTAAAGGCACAAACTTCCCCAGCTTGTTTCATATATTCCCTTTTCCGAGTATGTTGTTTGGTTCCCTTTAAGATCTCTTCGGATCACTGTGCTGTTTTTCTGCTGTGTTTCACCACAGCAACATTATTAACCTGAGGTTTAATCCTTCCCTTTAAGGTTTTTTTTTTTTTTTTTTCTTTTCATTATTTTTATTTTTTTTTTTTTCCTTCACTGTGCATTTTGACGTTTGACGCCCAGGTGCATCTCTGAAGAGCGTGCGATTGGCTGGTCCTTGCGGTACGGTGTAGTAGAGCCCTATGTAGTCCACTTCAGTCTCGTGGTTTCCTGTGTAGTCCTAGATTGTCCTAAGTTGTCCAGTTGCATGTTCCCGAGTTTGTTTCCTGCAGGTCAGGTCAGGCATTATAGCTGCGCGTAAGGCCCCTGCGCCTTTAGCCCTCAGTCTGATACCGCCACCTGGTGGCCGGAGGTTTAACTTCGTCTGGCCCCCATCTGCTGCCTCAGCTTCTCCCGTGACTTTTTCTCCATCAGCCTTTCGGGGGCGGAGACAGAAGATTGACAGGTGATACAGAACAGGGGTTTGGTGAGAAGATGAGCAATGGTGATAAACAAAGGGGGAAAACGTGTGAAGGGAAACAGAGGATACACTTGCATTTAAAAATGTCCTTCATACGTCCTATAAGTGAGTGTGTGTGTGCGTGTATAGTGTGTGTTTATAGTGTGTGAGTGTGTGTGTGTGTGAGTGTGTATAGTGTGTGTGTATGTGTGCGTGTGTATAGTGTGTGAGTATAGTGTGTGAGTGTGTGTGTATAGTGTGTGAGTGTATAGTGTGTGTGTGTGTGTGTGTGTATAGTGTGTAGTGTGTGTGTGTGTGTATAGTGTGTGAGTGTGTATAGTGTGTAGTGTGTGAGTGTGTGTGTGTGTAGTGTGTGTGTATAGTGTGTGAGTGTACCTGCGGTTCCTAGCGTCCATCAGCTCAGTGAGCTGGTCCTGTGCTGCCCGCAGCTCATCCAAGCTCTGCTGGTAGCTGAGGTCAGCTGACCCCGCCCTCTCGAGCACCGTCACCTGATTGGACAGCTCGTTGGTGCGGTCTCTCAGCCTCTGGATCGAGGAATACAGGTTCTCATCATCTTCTTCCTGCAAACACCGTTAGCCAATCAGACGAAGCCCTCTACTCAATAAGCACAAATAGGTAAAGAGGGGGAGAGAGAGAGGAAGAAAGAGGAAGAGTCAGAGAGAGAGAGAGAGGCAGAAAGAGGAAGAGTCAGTGAGAGAGGGAGACTGAGAGGGTGAGACACTGGATACAGCAGCTTTTCTTATTAAATGACATGCTCTAGTGTTTTAGTGAATTTCTGTATATCTATAAGAATTATTTCACAATAATAAAGCATTTTTGGGTGAGAGAGAGGGAGAGAGAGGGAGAGGGAGAGGGAGAGAGAAGAGACTGGAAGGCAGCACTTGTTGACCTTGGCGTTGACAATCTCAATGTGAATCAGCAGGGAGGCTAACTCCAAGTCCTCACTGTAACTGTTCTTTAGAGGGACACTCCTGAACCCTGCAAACACACACACACACAGGGTTATCCACACACACATACACACACACACAGGGTTATCCACACACACACACACACACACACACACACACACTCCACACACACACACAGGGTTATCACACACACACACACACACACACACACACACAGGGTTATCACACACACACACACACACACACAGGGTTATCCACACACACACACACACACACACACACACACACACACACACAGGTTTATCCGCGCACACACGCTCACACGCGCACACACACACAGACACGCACATGCACGCAAACACACACACACACACACACAGGGTTATCTACACACACACACACACACACACACACAGGGTTATCTACACACACACACACACACACACACACACACACTAACCTGTTTTGAGGGACTGTATGGGGAACCCGGCCTGGGCCAGGAAGTTGGGGTCACTGAACATGTCCTCCTCATAGACCACGAAGCGCAGGAAGGAGAAGGTCGGGTTGCGCACGTCAAACACAAAGGGCTTGTGCACCCAAACCGGGTTTAAACCGTTATCAGCTGAGGAGAGATTACACACACACACACACACACACACACGCACACACACACACACACGCACACGCACACACACACATGCACACGCACACACGCACACATGCACCAACGCATACACACACACACGCACGCACGCACACACACGCATACACACACACGCGCGCGCACACACGCACACACACGCACACGCACACACATACAC
>NC_057936.1:65739089-65796589 GCF_018555375.3 Anguilla rostrata
CTCCCCCAATGCCCCTCCCCCCTCGGCGCGTTGCCATGGAAACTCACCGCCTCGTCCTGCTCGCGCGTGGGGGAGCTCGGCACCTCCTCCACGTAGTTGGCCGGAAACCAGAGCTGCTTCTTTCCCCCGTAGTCACCACGCCACCTACGGACCAGAAGGGGCAGTGCAGCTGTTAAATCTGGGTTTGGGCCTGGTGGTGCTCAGTCCCGTGCCATGTAGGGTCCAGAGCGTGCAGGTTTTCATTCCGACCAATCAGTGCACCTGCTCATTACACTAACAAACACACCTTCTTCCCTCTCTCTCACACCCTCTCTCCTCCTCTCACCTGCACCCTTCCCCTCGTTTTCTTTCAACCCCTTTCTTTTCAACCCCACTCGCGTCTCCCCATTTACTCACTCTCTCCCCATCCCCTTTTTCCTTCCTTCCATCCCCTCCCTCACCCCAACTCCCTCTCCTCTCTCCCTCCTCCTCCCTCTCCTCCCCCCTCCTCCCTCTCTCACCAGCCTCCCTCCTGCTTGTCCACGTTGAGGATCAGGGCCTGTTTGGGAAAGCACAGCTCGTCCTCCCTCTGGGCCCGGTAGTCGTACAGAGCCTTGACCGTGCACTGCAGTACCCGGGCGACACAGCAGAGGGCGACAGAGTGACACAACAGCTCACAGTAAAACCACTGTTTTTTTTTTTTTCTTTTTTACAGTAACCAGATAGTCAGCTCCCAGGTTCCTCCTATCCATTCCATAATATTCATAAGATGGATAAAATTCAGCTGCAAAAGTAGAGACATAACATTCACTGTTACGTGTCGACTATCTGGTTAGACTACAGAATAACCTTCACCAATGAACACAACCCCTGACCCCTGACCCATGACCCCTACCCGGGCAGTTGGCATCTTGTTGGCCTCCACGTAGAAGTGCGGGGTACGGACTTCATACAGAGCGCCGTAGTCCAGTTCCTGAATACAGAGAGAGACGGGGCTACTGGAGTCACTCAAACACTACACACACACACACACACACACGTTTGTATAGCTATTACTTGTGAGGACTTCCCATTGACTTACATTCATTCCGTAACCTCTAACCCTAACCCTAACCCTAACCCTAACCACTACATGCCTAACCTTAACCCTAACCTTAACCTAATTGTAACCCTAACCCTAAGTCCTAACCCTAAAACAGCCTCTTGAACTTGTGGGGACCAGAAAAAGGTCCCCTCCTTGCGTAGTTTTCCTCATCTTTCTATCCTTGTGGGGACATTTTGTTCTCACAAAGATAGTAAAACATGCCCACACACACACACACACAGACAGACAGACAGACACACACACACACGCACACAGACAGACAGACAGACAGACACACACACACACACACACCCCCCACACACACACACACACACACACACACACACACACACACACACACAGACAGACAGACAGACAGACACACACACACACACACAGACAGACACACACACACACACACACACACCCCCCACACACAGACAGACAGACAGACACACACACACACACACACACACACACACACACACACACACACACAGACAGACACACACACACACACCCCCCACACACAGACAGGCACACACACACACACACACACAGACACACACACACACACACACACCCCCACACACACACAGACAGACACACACACACACACACACACACACCCCACACACACACACACACACGCCCCAGACCCAGCCGGTTACCGTGGTGCCCATGCGGTCCAGCGTGTCCTCGTTGATGGGGTAGCGCAGCCTCATCCTGCGGTACAGCGGGTGCTTCTCGTAGTAGCTGACCAGGTCCACCAGGCTCTCAAACTCAGCGGAGCTGCCCAGCATGAAGAGCCGGCCCTCCTGCTGGATCCGGCAGTGCTTAATCTTCCCCTCCGCCCTGCAGCCCAGTGACACGCAGGACACGCACTGAGCAGGGCCCCCACACACACTGAGCAGGGCCCCCACACACAGGACACACACTGAGCAGGGCCCCCACACACACTGAGCAGGGCCCCCACACACACTGAGCAGGGCCCCCACACACACTGAGCAGCCCCACCACACACAGGACACACACTGAGCAGGGCCCCCACACACACTGAGCAGGGCCCCCACACACACTGAGCAGCCCCCCCACACACACTGAGCAGGGCCCCCACACACAGGACACACACTGAGCAGGGCCACCACACACAGGACACACACTGAGCAGCCCCACCACACACAGGACACACACTGAGCAGGGCCACCACACACACTGAGCAGCCCCACCACACGCAGGACACACACTGAGCAGGGCCCCCACACACAGGACACACACTGAGCAGCCCCACCACACACACTGAGCAGCCCCACCACACACAGGACACACACTGAGCAGGGCCCCCACACACACTGAGCAGGGCCCCCACACACAGGACACACACTGAGCAGCCCCACCACACACAGGACACACACTGAGCAGCCCCACCACACACAGGACACACAGAGCAGCCCCACCACACACAGGACACACACTGAGCAGGGCCCCCACACACAGGACACACACTGAGCAGCCCCACCACACACAGGACACACACTGAGCAGCGCCCAGCACTGACAGCGGTAGTGGTATGGAGTATAGGGCAGCTGTGTGTATAGGGCAGCAGTGTGGTAGTGGTATGGAGTATAGGGCAGCTGTGTGTATAGGGCAGCAGTGTGGTAGTGGTATGGAGTATAGGGCAGCAGTGTGGTAGTGGTATGGAGTATAGGGCAGCAGTATGTAGGGCAGCTGTGTGTATAGGGCAGCAGTGTGGTAGTGGTATGGAGTATAGGGCAGCAGTGTGTAGGGCAGCAGTATGTAGGGCAGCTGTGTGTATAGGGCAGCAGTATGTAGGGCAGCAGTGTGGTAGTGGTATGGAGTATAGGGCAGCAGTGTGTAGGGCAGCAGTATGTAGGGCAGCTGTGTGTATAGGGCAGCAGTATGTAGGGCAGCTGTGTGTATAGGGCAGCAGTATGTAGGGCAGCAGTGTGGTAGTGATATGGAGTATAGGGCAGCAGTATGTAGGGCAGCTGTGTGTATACGGCAGCAGTGTGGCAGTGGCAGTGGTATGGAAGGGCAGTACAGGCCCCGCTGGCCAGTGTGTGCTGGCTCAGTACCTGAAGGAGATGGCGTAGGAGTTGAGCTCGCTGCGTTTGCGCACCAGGAAGGCCCCGTCTCTCGGCACGCGCATCAGCATGTGCTCAGCCTGCACACGGGATAGGTTGGAGTGGAACCACCTGACACAAAGAGGGGCGGAGTCAGTTTCACACACATTGCATCACAACTCTCACTTCAGCCACAGTGTTCCCCTTGAGAGTGACTGCTTTCCTCTCATCTTTCTCCCTCCCTCTCCTCCCTCCCTCCCTCTCCTCTCTCCTCCCTCCCTCCTCTCCCTCACTCACTCCCGGCTCTCGTGAGCGTTGGGCTGGGGCACGGGGCTTGCCAGCCTCATCTCGAACTCGTTGCAGCGCAGGGGCGTGTCCCTGTAGTGGCAGATGAGGCGGAACAGGCTGTCGAACACCAGGTTGTCCGTCAGGTAGTAGCGGGTGGAGCCCGCCTCCTGGCGGGAGTGGATCCGACAGTGCTGCACACGCCCAGAACGCCTGAGGGGGTGGGGGTGGGGGGTGGGGTGGGGAGGACAGGTGAGTCACACAGGTGTACTCAGCTGAGAGAGTTTTTCTTGTTTGTTCAGTCTGATGTTGTAACAGGATTGTTCTTTATAGGCATTATAGGAACACGGGGTAAAAAAATACTTTTTCAAATTCCTTCTTTAAATCTTAAGTGTAGTGTTTGTACACATGATGACAAGCTTAATGCTCAGACTAAATTCAGGTGATATGTTTAAGTCACGCGGACATGCGTGTTAAAGTTAAATCATTTTTAAGGAGCCCGTCATAGCCTTTGTTCCCCTTGAATACTCCTGTTGAAAAGAATAAAGGCAGATTCACAACTCTCCTTTCCCTTTTCAAAACTCTCAAACTGTCACATCGTACTGTGACAGCGTAACAAACACAGCAGGCCCCTGCAGATCAAACCTGGGTCCAGGAAACGCCCTGCAGGTTTAACACCATTTAACAACAAACCCGGTTTTATAAAAAACATCTTTTCATGCAATTGTATCCTTCGGCTGCTGGCTGTAAGGAGCTTGTGAGCAGAATCTGCAGAGTTTAAACATTTCAGACACATTACAAAACATGAACCAGATCTGCAAAAGGGGAGAGAGTGAGGTGGAGAGATGGAGGGAGGTGGAGAGGTAGAGGGAGGCAGACAGGTGGGAAGAGGTAGAGAGTGGTGGAGAGATGGAGGGAGGTGGGGAGAGATGGAGGGAGGTAGAGAGTGGTGGAGAGATGGAGGGAGGTGGGGAGGAGCTGACCAGAAGGACAGGGTGTAGTCTCCCACGAAAGTCTCGCTCTCGCGCACCAGGAAGGTCCCGTCCTTGGCCCCGACCTTGGCCCCGCCCTCGCCGTACTCCTGGTCCTTGGCCGCGCCCTCGCAGTACTCCTGCAGCAGCTTCTCCGCCACCTGGCGCCCGTCCCGACCCCCGCCCAGTTTCCCATGGAACCAGCGCTCCGCGCAGTGCTGCTGGTTATTATTGCACTCCTGAGGGAGGAGGCGCGCAAATCAGGCTCTCCTGTAGTACTGTGTGCCCTGTAGGGTATGAAATACTCCTGCGGGACTGTGTGTGGCCAGTAGAGTTTGAAATAGTCACTGCCCCTCCTGTAGTACTGTGTGTGGCCTTTCGGGTGTGAAATAGTCACTGGCCCTCCTGTAGTACTGTGTGGAGTGTTCAGTGGACAGTCACAGGCTCTCTCACCTCCTTGCTCTCGTCTTCCTCCTCTTCGTCATTGCTTTGGTAACGGGATGTCTCCTCAGAGTAGTAGATTTTTTTGCTGGTCAGAACAAAGTAGTGAGGAGTCCAGGTCTAAAACACACAGAAACAGAGCAGATAAGCACTGTCTCTCTCTCACACACACACACACATACACACACGCACGCACACACACACACACTCACACATGCACACACACACTCTCACACACAGACACTCTCTCTCACACACACACACACACACACACACACACACACACACACACACACACACACACACACACACACTCACATGGTCGATGGGGTCCTCCAGGTAGAGGATGCCGTTGCGCAGGGAGTTGCTGATGTCGCTCTCAGAGTAGCTGCCGGAGGTCACCTCCTCGTACAGCGTCCCCTCCGCCAGCTTCTTGTGCTGAAAGCAGAAAGGGCTGCAGCTCAGCGCCAGCACCGTTACGCACCGTTACGCATCGGTACGCATCGGTACGCATCGTTACGCATCGGTACGCATCGTTACGCATCGTTACGCATCGGTACGCATCGTTACGCATCGTTACGCATCGGTACGCATCGTTACGCATCGGTACGCATCGTTACGCATCGTACGCATCGTTACGCATCGGTACGCATCGTTACGCATCGGTACGCATCGTACGCAGTCGTTACGCTCGTGTTACGCATCGGTTAGCTCGGTCTACAGCATCGGTACCATCGTACGCATCTTACGCATCGGTACGCATTCGTTACGCATCGGTGCACGGGTTGGTACGCAGGTACGCACTTCGCATCGGTACGCATCGTTACGCATCACTACACACTGTGCGGCTCTAAGACCATGCGGTTCTGTGGTTCTGTGGTCAGACTGAGCGGTTCTGTAGTGTGCGGTTCTGTGTTCAGGCCGTGCGGTTCTGTGGTGTGCGGTTCTGTGGTCAGACCGTGCGGTTCTGTGGTGTGCGGTTCTGTGGTGTGCGGTTCTGTGGTCAGACCGTGCGGTTCTGTGGTGTGCGGTTCTTTGGTGTGCGGTTCTGTGTTCAGACCGTGCGGTTCTGTGGTCAGACCGTGCGGTTCTGTGGTGTGCGGTTCTGTAGTGTGCAGTTCTGTGGTGTGCGGTTCTGTGGTGTGCGGTTCTGTAGTGTGCAGTTCTGTGGTGTGCGGTTCTGTAGTGTGCGGTTCTGTGGTGTGCGGTTCTGTAGTGTGCAGTTCTGCGGTGTGCGGTTCTGTAGTGTGCGGTCCTGTGTTCAGACCATGCGGTTCTGTAGTGTGCGGTTCTGTGTTCAGACCGTGGGGTTCTGTAGTGTGCGGTTCTGTGTTCAGACCGTGCGGTTCTGTAATGTGCGGTCCTGTGTTCAGACCATGCGGTTCTGTAGTGTGCGGTTCTGTGGTCAGACCGTGCGGTTCTGTAGTGTGCGGTCCTGTGTTCAGACCATGCGGTTCTGTGGTGTGCGGTTCTGTAGTGTGCGGTTCTGTGGTCAGACCGTGCGGTTCTGTAGTGTGCGGTTCTGTGTTCAGACCATGCGGTTCTGAGGTGTGCGGTCCTGTGGTCAGGCCGTGCGGTCGCTGGTCTCACAGCACGCTCACCTTTATGAGGATCTTGCGTCTGAGCTGGTAGGGCGACGGGAGCTCGTCAGCGGTGAGGTCCACGGGTTTGGTCAGCAGCAGCTCACCAAACACCTTCTTGAAGTGAGTCGCCATGTTCCTCTGCTGGACCACGCTGCAGTGGTCCTCTATGGACAGGATGACCGGGTACCTGGGGGAGGAGCCGGGGGGGGGGGGTGTAATGAGTGTGTGACGTGTTCAACGTGCGGCTAGCGCGTGTGCGGCTAGCGCGTGTGCGGCTAACGTGTGTGCGTGTCACGCGTACGCACTCTGACGTGACGAAGGCATGCTCTTTGATGGTGTGCAGGACGTCCAGGAAGACTTGAGGTAGGTTGGCCATGGTGATGATTGGAGTGTGGTCGCCATGGGGTAGAGAAGTGAATTGGCAGCGAGTCCGGCTCAGGTCCGGCTCCCAGCAACGCATCACAACGTGGAACCAGAGAGAACAAGAAGGGGCAGCAGTCAGACAGAAAGGCAGTCAGACAGAAAGAAGACAGTCAGGCAGAAAGACAGTCAGACAGAAAGACAGTCAGACAGAAAGAAGACAGTCAGACAGAAAGAAGACAGTCAGGCAGAAAGACAGTCAGGCAGAAAGAAGACAGGCAGAAAGACAGTCAGGCAGAAAGACAGGCATGCACGGCCATTGCGTTTGTAATGGCCGTGAAGTTCGTTTGAGTTCGAATTTGATTTCCCTTATTGAAAAAACATAAATGGAATTTGAGTTTGAATATAAATTAGAATTTTCGTTTGAATTCTCACACTCAATGCAGCGGCAACCCATGCGAAGACATCGGGCATAGGCCTCCAGGGACGATTCACTGGAGAACTGGTCACCTGTCAGATACCTGCGGGGGGGAGACAACATATCCATACATTGGATAGGACAGAATACATACTTTTATACATAACCCCTAAAATAAAATGTAATAATACTGTGGATTGAAAGAGCATGTTAACTCCTCAGGGAGAATATAAACGCAAAGAGCAGCGGTGCAACACTTTCCCAGAGAGGCTTCTGGGAGTTCAGCTACTCTGGACCATGCCCAAAGTTCCGTCTCACTGCCGTCGAGTGAAAAATAATTAATGTGCATGACCACCTGACCACGCCCACCCAGTCCGGCCCCGCCTGACCCCGCCCACCCCGCCTGGCCACGCCCACCCACGCCCCGACCCGTACGTGTTGTGGGACGAGGAGATCCAGTACTGGGACAGGGGCCTCTTCATCTCCTCAGGAGACACCGGTGCAGGACGCAGCTCACACACAGAATTCTCCCTGGAGAACAGGAAGGTGAGGAACTGGAGAGAGAGAGAGAGAGAGAGAGACTGATTCTACTAAAGTCTGTTTGAGGGTTTGTGCATGTGTGTGTGTGTGTGTGTGTGAGAGGGAGTGTTTGTGTGCGTGTGTAAGTGCATGTGAGTGTGTGACCCTCACCTCATCCAGCTGCAGGGAGGGCTCTGTTGGGGCACCCCCCTTCAGGTACCCCAAAAGGAACTCCCTGACTCGATTTGTGTCTGAGGCCCATGATTCCTGGAACAAAGGTCAAAGATCACATAACCATCATATCACAGTCACATAACCGGCAACACAATTCGCTCATGTTTGGAAGCCTTATTCCAAACCATTCTGGACTTGTGCAGAGAAGTTCAGCGAGCCTAGGACACAGAAAAAGATGTTCTGCTTCCTCGCTGTTCTAAAGACAGTATCCCCTGATACTGTTGGATCAAAGTGTGGCAGAGAGAGAGAGAGAGACAGAGAAAGATGTTTAGCTATACCTTCTGGTCCAGCTGCAAGAACTTCTGGAAGTCGTATAAGGAGATCTGGCACAGTTCTGGGCGATCCACATTCCTGCACATTAGGAAACAATACGCAAACACACGCTCATGAACGCACACACAGAGTACACGTGCGCCTACGCACATAAACACGAACACACAAACACACACAGAGTACACGTGCGCCTACACAGTACACAGTAAAGCCATGCACGCATGTAGAAACACTCACACACGTAGAAGTGCACACAGGTACACACAAGGGAGCAAACACAGAAAAATCCTAAATGAATCTGAAACTCAAAAGGCAGAGGCCTCAAACACACTGCGCTGAGAAATGTCCGCAAAATTACACAAACCAGCAGGTGCAATGTCTCCTTCACCACAGCAGGGGGCAGCACAACACACAGGTGGAGCAGACAGCAGGAGGAGCGAAGAGGTACAGAGAGAGGGATGACAGCCAAAGAAGGCAGAGCAGGAGAAGTGCAGAACAGAGAGGGGAGGTGGGACAGGAAAGACGAATGGAGAGAGGAATGAAGGGATAGAAGAGAAGGATGGAGGGATATGAGAGGGGAGGAGGGACTCACCGGAGGGGGAAGGACAGCTCCAGCTGCTCAATAATCTGAGGGAGACAATGGGGAGGAGCCATGATGAGGGATGGGGCCAAGAACTGCCCCCAAGTACACAAAAGAGCCTGTGTGTATGTACTTGTGTGAGTGTGTGTGTGAGTGTGTGAGTGTGAGTGTGCGTGAGTGTGTGAGTGTGTGTGTGTGAGTGTGATTGTGAGTGTGGTGAGTGTGAGGTGTGTCGTGATGAGTGATGTGTGTGTAGTGAGTGTGTCGATGTGGTAGGTGGTGTGTGTGTGTGTGTGTGTGTGTGTGAGTGTGAGAGTGTGTGTGTGTGAGTGTGAGTGAGTGTGTGTGAGTGTGAGTGTGTGTAAGTGTGTGAGTGTGTGTGTGCTCAGTACTCACGATCCGTTGAGTGTCGAACATCAGTGTTCTATACAGCTGAGCGAAGTGTGCAAAAGAGAGTTCAGAGCGCGCCTCCACTTCCTGTGAGACAACAACCCAGCATCTCAGTAACCCAACAGCCAACCCAGCACCTCTGTAACCCAACAGCCAACCCAGCATCTCAGTAATACAGTAACCAACCCAGCCTCTCAGTGATACAGTAGCCAACCCAGCATCTCAGTAATACAGTAACCAACCCATCATACTGCAGTTAGTCTCCTGTGAATGTTATGTGAAACTCTATGGCGAGGGCCTACCTGCAGTTTGTCCTTGAGAAAGCGCATGTTGGGCACCCTGTAGTTGATCTGAGGAAGCAGGGCCTTCACATCCTTGGCTGTGATACTGAGGGACAGACAGACAGACAGACAGTCAGACAGACAAACAGACAGACAGATTACAGGGCCGCTGAGGGTGTGTGTGGTGCAATGGGAACCACCATTAGGATCGAGAGGTTAATTAAGACCCATTGAAACCCAACCAGACCCAAAAACTGGAGGCAAAGTTCTGGACCCGTTCTTGCAACCCCCGCTCAGGCCCACTAATCCCCTCAAGCGTGCCCGAGCTGGGCCCCTACGGAATGGAACTCGGAATGTATCTGGCAGCGGCACGCGCCGTTTCCATGGCGAGGGTGCGCGCGGCGGTTCTGCTGAACGTGGCGCAGTCCCAGCACGCCGCACTTCTCCCTCTGGGACAGCAGGGGGCACTGCGTGTCCATGGGCGCACCCTGACATGGGTCAATATTGACAAAATACCGGGGCTAAAATAAGCCACCGGCAAACATCGCTTCACTCTAATAAGACGGATCAGCAACGAGGAGGAGCTGTGACACCGCAGCTTCTTTCAAACCCTCTGAAGAGTGGGGTTTCTTGGAACGTTTTTCTTTTTTAGTTCTAGGTTTTCAGTGTTCTAGAACTCCACCGCTCTCAGCTGCCAGCGGCGACTGTGACATCAGCATTAGAACGTTGAATTGATAGCATTCTAAATCACGTACTTGCGGTTTTACACTCTAAACGAGGGTTCAAAATAAGGGCGTGGCTACCGATCCGGCCTAACTTTCGGCGTTTGGAGGACGCCGTAGGGCCGACAGAACGGCTGCCTCACACGCAGAGAACCCAAGAGCGGCTGCCTCACACGCAGAGAACCCAAGAGCGGCTGCCTCACACGCAGAGAACCCAAGAGCGGCTGCCTCACACGCAGAGAACCCAAGAGCGGCGTTGAGCGCACACAGCTCCGCAAAGCCACGCGTCTGGAAATAAGACGAACCCGAGAAATCAATGCTAAAGGGGGTGCCCTGCTGCACAGCCCGCTGCATCGGGGCTGCCCCACCATCCTTCTCTCCCATCTTGTGTTTTTTTCTTTTTTCCTCCTTCACTGATTTTTAAATTCTATTTCCATCCCCATCGCACCCCCCCCCCCCCACCCCCAGATGGAAGTGGCTCCCTCCCACCCCCACCGCATCACTTCCTGTTGCAGTGGACGGAGGGGTCTTATCAGGTCTGAGCAGGCTTGTTGTTTGTACCGGGCTCTACTTCCTGTCGGGGGGGGGGGGGGGGTCATGGGGGAGGAGCCACGGGGCTTTCTTATTTATCGCCAGCGTTTCTCCACAAACGAAGGGTTTTACAAAATGGAGAAAAGGTCCTACTTACGCCTCCTACCTGGCGGAGAGAGGGCTGACCACACCCTCTCTCTTTCACCAGCCTGGCCCTGCCGAAACAAGCACACCACGGTACCCCACAATCCCCCTGTCCCCCCGCGTCCCGTCCCGTCCCGTCCATCCTGGTCTACGAACGACAAAATGTCCGAAGGAGCCTCCTAACTAACGTGTCCTCAAAATATGTGCAGTCTACTAAACATACTGCCTACTGTTTATGGGTCTCAAAGATGGCTCCGCCTCTTCCTCTCTGATTTAAGGGTCTCAAAGATGACTCCGCCTCTTCCTCTCTGATTTACAGGACTCAAAGTTGGCTCTGCCTCTTCCTCTCTGTGAGACCTCCTAAGAAGTATGCTTTACTTCCTGAAAAGCGTGCCCCTGAATACACTCAGACAGACAGAAACCCCCGGAAATAAGCACATAATCCGTCTGGCTTTGATTACACCACATCTACAGACAACCTCACCTAGTTAAAAACATTCTCATCCGGTGTACTCAAACATGCATACTCAATCGTAGACAAGCAAGCCACCAGCATGAAATGGAAGCTCCAAACAGAGTAACGAAAGTAGGGAGGTCATGTGCCCGGGCAGGTGACTCAGCGCTGCGTGCGTGAGTGAGCGTGTACCATAAACAGCCGAAAGTTCCTCCTCAGCTTTAATGACACGCAGCGAGCTGCCGTTAAAACGTTGGCCTGACCAGGTGACTGCCTGCCTCCTGGGGGGTGGGGGGGGGGACAGGTAGGGCCCACAGGATAAGACAGCTGCTATGTAAAGATCGCGGGACGTGACCTTTATGTGAGAATGGCCCCGGCCGTCTCTAAATTACAGGAAGCTGGATAATCAGGCTTTCAGCTCACGCTACACCTGCGTCCTTTCAGGTACAGGGCCCCACCCCCCCTCTCTCGCTCTCTCTCTCTGCCTCGCTCTCTTCCTCTCTCTCTCTCTCTCTCTCTCTCTCTCTCTCTCTCGTAAAACAGGTGTCACCACAGATCCTCGAGAGACTCTTTCTAACAGAACTTTACCCTGCTTGCTGTTTCCATAGAAACAAGGCCTGTTTAAGCCAGTGTAAGGCAGATCACCAGGCCAGGAGAGAGGGCTAGAATCACACACACACACACACAAACACACACACAAACAAACACACGCCCTCTAAAATAACCAAGCAAACCCAGGGACGGTGCTGGGCTGGCTGTGGCTAGGATCGATCGATCGGACTTGACTCACACTATCCAGCCTTGCACTCTCTTCCAATTAAACAACTCAGCAAATCAGGAATAGCACAGCTTAAAAAAATTTAAAAAAACACAGCACAAACATCCACGTTTATATTTCCTGAGCGAACTTTAGTATGGGCCAGAAATTTTAAAAAGTAGAAGTTTGGGGCTGCTGGGTAGCTCACGTATGATTGGGTCTCCTCCACCCCCCCTGCTCTGCGCGTTCGCGGCTGCGGCGTGAAAAAAAAGCAGCTGGTCTCCAGCTCCAGCACGTTTTCCTGCACCCCAACCCCTGCTAATCCCAGATCTGCACTGTCCCAAACCCTTTTCACTTGGGGGCTCTGGTTGCGACCCAACTGTAGGTTCTGGATTCTCACCCACCTTCCCTCCTGGTTACGGTCCATGAGGTCAAACTGCTTCTTCAGCCACCTGGAACACAAGAAACGGGGGGTAAGGAAACCTGGGAGAAAATTTGAGGCGGGGGGAGGAGGGGAGGAGGGGAGAAGGGGAGGGGGGTTGGTGGGGTCACGGGTTCGAATCCCAGGTGGGACAACGCTTTTATGATTCGGGAACATTATTCCTGCAAACACAGGAAAGACTCCAGCAATGTGCACAGCAAGGTCTCCAGTGGGAGCCCAAAAATGGGTGGAGCTACCATGACCTGCTGATTCCAACCAATCATAGTGCTTATCTCTGGATATCAGTCTTTTTGATTGGTTCACACAATCAGGTGATTTACAACACACAGTAAATTCCCAATATAGGGGCCTCAGGAATCTCCCCCATGACAGACTGCAGAAATGTGCCAGATGTGAAAAGGCAGCCATTTTTATATCTGTTTGCTCAGCAAATGAAAGAGTGCTTCCATTTTGTCTGTTAAAGGCCTTTACCTGCAGTGGACGATGCCATTGGTCTGTTAGAGGCCTTTTACCTGCAGTGGACGATGCCATTGGTCTGTTAAAGGCCTTTTACCTGCAATGGACGATGCCATTGGTCTGTTAAAGGCCTTTACCTGCAGTGGACGATGCCATTGGTCTGTTAAAGGCCTTTACCTGTAGTGGACGATGCCATTGGTCTGTTAGAGGCCTTTACCTGCAGTGGACGATGCCATTGGTCTGTTAAAGGCCTTTACCTGCAGTGGACGATGCCATTGGTCTGTTAAAGGCCTTTACCTGCAGTGGACGATGCCATTGGTCTGTTAAAGGCCTTTACCTGCAGTGGACGATGCCATTGGTCTGTTAGAGGCCTTTACCTGCAGTGGACGATGCCATTGGTCTGTTAAAGGCCTTTACCTGCAGTGGACGATGCCATTGGTCTGTTAAAGGCCTTTACCTGCAGTGGACGATGCCATTGGTCTGTTAAAGGCCTTTACCTGCAGTGGACGATGCCATTGGTCTGTTAAAGGCCTTTACCTGCAGTGGACGATGCCATTGGTCTGTTAGAGGCCTTTACCTGCAGTGGACGATGCCATTGGTCTGTTAAAGGCCTTTACCTGCAGTGGACGATGCCATTGGTCTGTTAGAGGCCTTTACACGGGCACTGGAGACGGCCAAACCTATCAGTGTACGGTGAGACTGGTTCTGTTTCTGCGCCAGGTCAGGTTCTGTGCTTGAATGGGGGACCTCAGAGACTTCTTTTGTGACGAGCCCCGCCTTCTTTACAAAACAGGAAGCCCTGGAGCCCGAACGACAGACTCCTGAAGTTTTATTGCCGTGCCAACAGCATTAAGGGATTAGGCGACCGAGACAAGCTTTTATTTATCTTTTCCTAAACATGTCTAACTGTGTGTGTGTGTGTGTGTGTGTGTGTGTGCAGGGTTTGTGTGTGTGTGTGTGTGTGTGCGCCTGTACGTGTGCAGGGTGGGTGTGTGTGTGTGTGTGTGTGTGTTTGTGAGGGTAGGAGGAGCAGAGAGAGTGAGCAAAAAAAACAAGAGAAGAGGAGAGGGAAGGGAAAGAATAAGAAGAGAATGCGAAGCAGAGGAACGGCAGGGGACGGGACAGGGCGGGAGGGGAGGGGAGGGGAGGGGAGGGGACGGGACGGTCCGCTTACCGGCACTGCTGGTTTCACGCAATTCACTGCCATCACTATTTATTACATGGCTTTGCTGAACACTCGATTCTGATTGGCCACTACAGCAATTCGAGCGTCGGCTCACCTGTCTGTGTGCTGTGGGGCCGATGACCTCACAGAGTCCGCCATCAACCAGTTAAGCCCCGTCACCCACATATTCACCTCCTCCTCACTGAACGCTGCGAAAGAGAGAGAGAGAGAGAGACAGAGAGAGAGAGAGGGAGAGAGAGGGTGTGGAGAGACAGAGGGTCAGCTTAATTGGTCTTTTATACCAGAGGGGAGATGGAGAATTAGAATTTGGATTTGAATTAGGATTTTTAAAAAGAGAGAAAAACCACGGCTTTTCCTCCACAGCGACAGACAGGCAGGCAGGCAGGCAGACAGACAGACAGACAGACAGACAGGCAGGCAGGCAGGAAGACAGACAGACAGGCAGACACAGACAGACGCAGACAGGCAGGCAGGCAGACAGACAGACAGACAGGCAGACAGGCAGGCAGAGAGTCAGACAGACAGGCAGACAGACAGGCAGGCAGACAGACAGACACAGACAGACAGACAGACAGACAGACAGGCAGGCAGGCAGGTAGACAGACAGACAGGCAGACAGACAGGCAGACAGACAGACAGACAGACAGGCAGACAGACAGACAGACAGACAGACAGGCAGACAGACAGACAGACAGACAGACAGGCAGACAGACAGACAGGCAGACAGACAGGCAGACAGACAGACAGACAGACAGACAGACAGGCAGACAGACAGACAGACAGACAGACAGGCAGACAGACAGACAGACAGACAGACAGACAGGCAGGCAGGCAGGCAGACAGGCAGACAGGCAGACAGACAGGCAGACAGACAGGCAGCCTCACCGGCCACACTCAGGGTTTTCAGGCGGAACTCGAGGCCGTAGAGGACGATGAAGCAGAGGGAGGAGTCCAGCTTGCGCGCTTCCTCAGGGTAACGCTCAAAATCCCGGGAACCCTTCCCCAGACGGAGCTCCTTAATCTCCCCGATGTCAACTGCAGGGGTGCAGGAGGGGCGAGACACCAATTACACCCCGTCCTAAACACACACGCAAAGCCCACCAAGTAAACACATAGACACACACACACACAGACTCACACACACACACACTCACGCACACATACGCACATACACACACACACAGACTCACACACACATACGCACACACACGCACGCACACAGACACAGACACACACACGCACACACAGACTCACGCACACACACGCATGCACGCACACACACGCACACAGACACAGACACACACACACACGCATGCACGCACACACACGCACACAGACACACACAGACTCACGCACACATATGCACACATGCATCCATACACAAATGCACACACACACACTCAAGGACATGCCCAGAAGCACACACACAAACACACACACACACACACACAAACATGCACTCACTCACTCACTCACTCACACACTTTCGCACTCACGCAAGCACACACACAGACACACACACACACATTTTATTACTTTTCTGAGGAGTACAGTACCTCCACAAAGCCTAAAACCCCAGGACCTAGCCTTATCAAACTGCTTATTTTCTTAACACGTCTCAGGCTACACGTTTACAATGTGTCATATTACACAGACCCTTCTACATGACCCTACAGAGCAGAACAGACCTCTCCCAGCCTGAGTCTGCTCGGCTGTGTGTGTGTGTGTGTGTGCGTGTGTGTGTGTGTCTGTGTCTGTGTGTGTGTGCATGTGTGTTTCTCCCAGCCTGAGTCTGCTCGGCTGTGTGTGTGTGTCGTGTGTGTGTGTGTCTCTCCCAGCCTGAGTCTGCTTGGCTGTGTGTGTGTGTGTGTGTGTGTGCGTGTGTGTGTGTCTCTCCCAGCCTGAGTCTGCTTGATTGTGTGTGTGTATGTGTGTGTGTGCATCTGCTGGAGAGAGAGAGAAAAAGAAGGAAAGAGCAGGAGGGGGTCTGAGGGAGGGGGAAAAGACAGAGGGAAGGAAGGAGACAACAAGGAAATATGATAAGGTAAAAAATAAACTTCTTTCCCTCCCCCCTCCTGACCTGCGGCCACACACACGCACACACACACACCGCTGCAATCTGGAATCACACACACACACACACAATCTGGACTCTTCGTCTTGCAGAAAAGCCATAAACCAGATGAGAAGTGAATTCCTCCCCAGAGATTTGTGTGAGCATGTGCTTTTGAGTGTGTACGCACATGTGTCTGTGTGTGTGTGTGTGTGAGAGAGAGAGAGAGAAAGAGTGTAAACGAGCCACTCCCCACAGCAGTCCAGCCCAGGGAGCAGCAGTGTGGAGCAGTGGTCAGAGCAGCAGTGTGGAGCAGCGGTCAGAGCAGCAGTGTGGAGTAGCAGTGTAGAGCAGTGGTCAGAGCAGCAGTGTGTAGCAGTGATCAGGTGAGCACAGGTTAGCATCACAGGTAAGAGTACCTGAAGTAGCATCTGAAAAACACTTTTCATTTATGAATAGTTAATATTTTATTTTCTGAATGCATACGGTCCACAAAATCTTTTTAAAACTCAGCCACTCATGTTATGAATGCTAGTGTCATAAATTCATATTAATCTTAGAAGCTGTCCAGAACTGTCATGTGACTGACGGACGATTCAGAACACCAGCCACAGGAAGTGAAACGGACACTTTGAGGTCAAGGTTCATTCTTCCAGGAAGTAAGAAAAATAAAAAAAACTCCAGGCTTCTTTGAAGATACCCACTTCAAAAAAATAAAAGTTAAACAGAACCATCACCTATGGAGGGGAAATGTGTTTTACATCTAAAGGCAGGGAGGAGAAGAGGAAGGAATTCCACCAGCGGGGGAGGGAGAGAAGGCCAGCTCGGGGAGGGAGGGGGGAGAGGGGGAGGGAGAGCAGGCCAGCTCGGGGAGGGAGGGGGGAGAGGGGGGGAGGTTTGAGGGGAGTATCTATGGCAGCTCCAGAGCGGGAGGGCTGCGGGTGGGATGAGTCCCAGCTCGAGCACCTCGTCTGACTGCCTTCCCAGGCAGTGAAGGGTTAGGGTTAGGGTTAAGGAGACTCACTGGCTGTTCAGCCCACCTTTCCGTTCCTTAAAAAAGCCTGCCGTTCAGCTCATTCAGCTAAGCCACTGCACTGCTCACACACACACGCACGCACGCACACACACACACACACGCCCTACCCCAACCCCCCCAACATACACACACACACCCTACCCCCCGCCACATCCCGCAAAACACACACACACACACGCCCTACACCAAACCCCCCAACACACACACACATGCACACACACCCTACCCCACCACACACACACACACAAACACACACACACACACTGCATGGATGAGCCTCACAGACTCGGATCGATATGTCAGTTTGGGGTTAGGGGTCACGTTTCATTGCTCTCCAGTGACTGCATGCCAATGCCGGCTGCGAAAGGTCCTCCTCTGACTCCACCCTGCGGCAGCCAGCCTGTGGGCCCGCGGTGTGAAAAGAGCAAGCTGGCGAAACCTGGCGTTTCGGAGGAGAACCACACACGTCTGCAACCCCTCCAATCGGCAGCGGGGATGGCACACTAAAACAGCCGCAAGCAGCTGATTGGACATTCCAAATTAGGGTGGGATCTGCACGTACGCGGCCTAATACATTTCTTTTCTTTTTTAAAAACCTACCTCTTCTCAACCTACAATTCTTGAAACGCGCAGGGATGGGTGGCGCTCGTGCGTCTGTAATTTTTCCTTCCGCTGCTTCTGCCTTTTAATGCACCTGTAAGCGACTAAAATGCGTCTGGCAGAAAACGCAGACCTCACGTTCCTCGCTGCCAGGGCCTCAGGGCCCCCAGCACAGAGCCGGCCTGCGGCCTGTCAGAGGACAGACAGAGCGCCTCGGAAACGCTCGCCTTCCTTCAAGAGTTCTACAGAATTCTTCTTTCTTTTTTTGTTGTTTTGTTTCACGCGCACATTTCACTTCAGGCCCTTCGGCTTCACGTAGGCAGCGACTCCGCGGTATCTCAGGATCGCAGAGTTCGCGCACCGTGGGACACAGCTGAGCGCTCAGCGAAGTGATTTACAGGCGCTGCGCAAGACAGCCCTAAACAAGCTCACCTGACCTGCTCCAGCTTCTGCCCCGGTTGGCTGACTGCATCCTGCGTGCCGAGGCGCAGGTGGCATGCAGTCAAACCGGCTGCCTGCCAAGAGCCCCGCTCCGCCACGCCACGCCTCGGCGAGGCCATCCTGCCCAGCCTGCGCTCGCGGTGAGTCTTTACTGACTGAGCCGCTCTACAGGGTCCAGCCTGCGCTCGGTGTGAGAGTCTTTACTGACTGAGCCGCTCTATAGGGCCCAGCCTGCGCTCGCAGTGAGAGTCTTTACTGACTGAGCCGCTCTACAGGGCCCAGCCTGCGCTCACAGTGAGAGTCTTTACTGACTGAGCCGCTCTATATGGCCCAGCCTGTGCTGCTGGTGAGAGTCTTTACTGACTGAGCCGCTCTATAGGGCCCAGCCTGCGCTCACAGTGAGAGTCTTTACTGACTGAGCCGCTCTATAGGGCCCAGCCTGCGCTCACGGTGAGAGTCTTTCCTGACTGAGCCGCTCTATAGGGCCCAGCCTGCGCTCACGGTGAGAGTCTTTACTGACTGAGCCGCTCTATAGGGCCCAGCCTGCGCTCACAGTGAGAGTCTTTACTGACTGAGCCGCTCTATAGGGCCCAGCCTGCGCTCGTGGTGAGAGTCTTTACTGACTGAGCTGCTCTATAGGGCCCAGCCTGCGCTCATGGTGTGAGTCTTTACTGACTGAGCCGCTCTACAGGGCCCAGCCTGCGCTCATGGTGAGAGTCTTTACTGACTGAGCCGCTCTACAGGGCCCAGCCTGCGCTCACAGTGAGAGTCTTTACTGACTGAGCCGCTCTATAGGGCCCAGCCTGCGCTCACAGTGAGAGTCTTTACTGACTGAGCGCTCTAAGGGCCCAGCCTGCGCTCGCAGTGAGAGTCTTTACTGACTGAGCCGCTCTATAGGGCCCAGCCTGCGCTCACGGTGAGAGTCTTTACTGACTGAGCCGCTCTACAGGGCCCAGCCTGCGTTCGCAGTGAGAGTCTTTACTGACTGAGCCGCTCTATAGGGCCCAGCCTGCGCTCACAGTGAGAGTCTTTACTGACTGAGCCGCTCTATAGGGCCCAGCCTGCGCTCACAGTGAGAGTCTTTACTGACTGAGCCGCTCTATAGGGCCCAGCCTGCGCTCGCAGTGAGAGTCTTTACTGACTGAGCTGCTCTATAGGGCCCAGCCTGCGCTCCTAATGCGCGCATCAGTCCTCTGAACTCTCCCAGATATCCCAACATTTCCTGAAACCTGTCAGCCCTGTTCCTCCCCCAGAAATCAAAACAGGCTGGCTAAACATTCCTCAGACACACATACACACACACACACACACGCACACACTCACACACGCACATGTACACACACTCGCACACGGACACACTCACACGCACATACACACACACAGTCACATACTCTGTCTCTCTGTCTCACTCTGCCTCTCTCTCTCTCTCTCTGAGTCTCTCTCTCTCTCTGATCCAACCCCCTGGCCAATCACTGTTTGGCGCTACATCAGAAAGCGACAAATACGCAGGGTCCGAGAGCGAGGCGGAGCGGAAAGGGGGCAGGAAGCGCTGGCGTGGTACAGCGGCCTGGCGTGGCACGATACTTCCTGTCGGTCCCTCCCTTTACAGTAGCCACGGTAACAGCTGGGAACAATGGCTGAGACTGACTGAGAGACTGCCCACCCACCCCCCCACCCCACCCAGATTTCAAGTGTCAAAGACTGAATAAAAACGGATACAGCGGCAAACGAATCCCCAGGTGGACTTAAACCAGCAACCCCACAAGGTAACCTTCAGTCAAATTTGAGCTGGTCAGCACCTGCCAAATGACCATTGACCATTTCAAATTTTTTCTAAAATAGAGCTTGAAAACAGTATACTGATTCCAGCTCTACAGTGGGAAAGGGGTATAATGAGCCAGCCTGGTTCAGCTCTACAGTGGGAAAGGGCTACAATGAGCCAGCCTGGTTCCAGCTCTACAGTGGGAAAGGGGTATAATGAGCCAGCCTGGTTCAGCTCTACAGTGGGAAAGGGGTATAATGAGCCAGCCTGGTTCAGCTCTACAGTGGGAAAGGGACTTGACTCAGCTCTGAACAGTAACTCACAGGTGGACTGCAGGACTTATGTTATGTCTATGTTTTTCTATTATTCAAAAAGATCACTACAAAATCCTTTTTAATTCAAATATTCAGGGTGGTAGGGTGTTCAACTGGCAGCTGTAGAGTTGCAGGTTCGAGCCATCGGCGGGCATACAGGGATGCTGACTTGTATCTGGAGGGATGAGGTTGGGTCCCTACAAGAAAGAACTCTGCCGCTGTGGCCTTGAGCAAGGCCTTAAACCCAACCAACTGCTCCAGGGGCTTTACCCCTCTCCCCTCTCAATGGACCTTCCCTGGCTAAATAAAGGATTCAAATAAAACATACACCCTTTTTATAACATGCATGACTCCCCCTTGCACACCTGACCTGACCTCCAGCTGACCTCACCGCGTGACCTGGGCAATACTGCCGTCCCCTGGTTTTAAGAGACCCAGCACCCTCTTCAGCCTTATTTCACCCCGAGAGCTTCTTGACCTGAGGACAAACCCGTTGTTATGGTAACCGAATGAACGTCCCCCTTTTCCCCGTGAGAGAATGATGGGGTAGCATGTTTAATGTACAACGACTGACTAGCCTGCATATCCTGGTCGCTTGTGACGAGATCACAGAAATGCAATTCCAACGGCAATTATTTGCACGTGTTATAGCAATACCACTGCCACTACCAGCGGGTGTATTACCTAAAAATACAACCAACACTGTTCAGGACTTTTGTAATGGATTTGTCCCCAAATACTTACTCTCGCCTTCGATTTTGTCAGGATTTCTGCTCCACACAATCTGCCGCATGTCCAGTTTTATCTGGAAGGTTCTCCTCTCCGGTCTCTGCGATTTCTTCTGGTAGAACACCGTCATGACGGTTCCGATCTCGAGGCTGTGCAGGATCCGCGAGCCGGCCTCGGCCCAGTCCAACATCCGGGACGCGGTGGCCGGTCCGGTCCCGTTGCTAGCCTCGTCCCCGCAGCCATTTGCGATCCCTCCGAACCTCGCGGCGCACATCCTCAGTGCATGCCAAGCGCCGGAGTCCAAGATACGGTTGCCGGGATTTAAGATTCTGCGCTTTAAAAAAAATGTTTTTTTTTGTTGGAGCTGTTTTGATAATGTGCTTTTGTAGTGAGTAAATATTAAATATTACTAAATAGTAGTTTATGTGCTTTCCTCTTAAACAAAAAGCAAGGTGACTATCTTGCATATAATAAATTCTTATAGAACGACATAAAATATCGACGCCTGAATACTGGAAAAAAAATTATCCGTAGGCGAATGGAATGAAACACGTCTGTTACAATCCGGGAGCAAAAGTTTATTTCTGTGTTATCCTTTCCAGACACCTTCTGGATGTGTACCCAAAAGATTAAACCTTCGAGAAAGCTGTCCACCTCATTTTGGACGCAACTTGCCAGAATATCCTAATGTTCGTATTATTTTCTTTGGATTTACTATTGCATAACAAAAGGTCCACACAGTTCTGTTTTTCTTCAGCTAAACCGCAAACGTACACACAAACACGGTCTGTGCGTATACAAACATTACAGCCAGCGCGTAAACCGCACGAACCGACAAACACGCCTCTGCCACCTTCGCGAAAATTAGGCAAACCCCGCTGCGTAAAACTAGCCTCCTTTGCCAATGGAACATGAAATATCTCAATACTGTAACAGTCCGTGCAATAATATAACGCACATAAGCTTTGATAAGAGCAGAGGCGTCCGTTGGCAGGACGAAGAATGCGGAGGTGGCACGGCGGCGAGATGAGACGGAGAGGTGAGACCAGATTTGCGGCTGCAGAGTCTCGCGATCAGCCGAGTCGGACGTGGTGCGGCGGTACAGCAGCTCCGAGTTGCCGTCCAAGCCCAGAGCGCTCCATCCTGGCGAGCGAGCTTATCCGGAGTCCTCAAACCCGCCGCGGCGGCACTAGCGAAAGGAGGCCTCTGAGCGCCGCGGCTGCGGTACGCATGCTCTCCTTCGCTGCGTGTATATCTCAGGAATTTCCTCGATATTGTCTTTATAAGAAAATACTTGCTTGTTCGCCTATTGTTTGGCGCTTGTTTCCGCTCACAAGCCCCTTTTGGTTCGCCAGAGGTCCCGTCTGCGGCAGCGCGAGACACCTTGGAAGGAAACGCAGGCGTTGCAGGCCGGAAAGAGATTCGCTGGATTTTTTTTCCTTCTTCCAGAATTCTATATCACTGTAAAAGATGCAGGCAGCAGAGAGAACGAATGAAAAACAGAGAAAGTGAGGAACGGAAACCTTGCGAACAGAGGGGAAACGGCGACATCTTGGGGCGTAAAACATAACTGCAGTCTATATCATACGTCCTCGGATATGGAGTGAACAGCCGTTCCAAACAAGCCGAGGTCGTTTTAAAGGCATAGTTTTCGTCTGGAGCTTTTGACTTTAGCTATAAAGCTTTTGCGATTTCAGCGTGTATTTTCGTTTGGTCCAGGCTGCTTTTGTGTGCGATGAAGAAGTGTACGATGGATACTCGTAGAAGGTTCTCACGACCGGAGTGGTCAGTATGGGACGTTCGCAGGCTTGTTGTGATGTGAAGCAATAGATATACGCACTTCAGGTAATTCCAAAGCAGCTTATACAGTGTGATGTTATGTTTCCAGATGGAGTATCATTACATATAAGCACATAAAATTTACAGCCTGAATGCACAATTATAATTTTATATTGCGCTCAGACTTTCCTTGAGTGACCTCAGGCTGCATACACCACAGGAAATAATTCCAAACTAAGACACCTCCTCCACCATCAGTCAAATGCGTCTGAAGAGGGCCACACCACCCCATGCCACCCTGGACCGGTCGCCATGGCCACAGGGCGCACCCTGCAGACACAGGTGGCCTGACACCGGGCCAACGTAGGACCGACGCCCGAGTATCTGGCCTCTCCGACAACAATAGGACGGAGTGTAGCACAGTGGGTAAGGAACTAGACTTGTAACCGAAAGGTCGCAGGTTCGATTCCCGGGTAAGGACACTGCCCACTGCCGTTGTACCCTTGAGCAATTGCTTCAGTATATATCCAGCTGTATAAATGGATACAATGTAAAAATGCTATGTAAAAGTTGTGTAAGTCGCTCTGGATAAGAGCGTCTGCTAAATGCCTGTAATGTAATGTAATGTAACAATACAAGCGAACGGTGGAGGAGGGTGGAACCTGCAGGAAGACAGTGAGAGAGTCACAGGTGAGTCATAGGTGAGGTAATCTCGGGTGAGGTAGTCTCAGGAGAGGTCGTCGCAGGTGAGGTAGTCCCAGGTGAGAGTCCCAGGTGAGGTAGTCCCAGGTGAGGTAATCTCAGATGAGGGTCTCATGTGAGGTAGTCCCAGGTGAGAGTCCTAGGTGAGATAGTCCCAGGTGAGAGTCTCAAGTGTGGTAGTCGCAGGTAGGGGAGGGTGTGTGTGTTTACGCACAATCGAGGAGTTTTTCATCCCTGCACTTTCCGGAACATTCCAGTGGAGACAACCTTTCATTTAAACAGGCTTTAGTTCTTTGTGGGACTTTTTTAATGAAAAGTACACTTCATTTTGGGGAGCACAAATTAGCTGTGTGTGTGGGCACATTTTTGCTTGTGAAAACTTAACTGTGTTGGGCAGCTCCACAGCAATGGCTGTCTCAGTTAAACTGGGTGTTTATGTGTGTGTGTGTCTATGTTTCTATCCACTGGAGATTGGGTGCGTGCGTGTGACATCATCGACTTGCAATTCCTTAATCATCTCCACATGTGCGCACTGGGCGTGTGCAGGAATCTTCAGCTACTGGCCAGTGAGGACCCAATCAGGGAACGGACACTGTCCTCCCTCTGAAGAGGGGGCAGGAGAAGAAACAGACCTGGACTGTGTGTGTGTGCGTGTGCGAGAGAGAGAGACAGAGAGAGTGTGTGTAGAAGGTAGAAGATCAGTCACTAAGTAAGCAGTTTTCCTCAACAAAATATTTGAAGATTCACAGGTGGATGCACACAGCATTAAATCAGACATTCTTTTAAAAGAAAAGTATTAGGACAGGAGGTCCCTTTTCCAGCACAAGTCTGCACATAAACACCCATGATCCATTTCACTCCCTCCTACCCACAATGCACCAAGCTCTGGGGCCAAGCAAAGGGATGTGGTGTTGCGTGGCCACAGAAAAACAGATTATCACACAGACATGAGCGAAAACACAGACAGAAGATTTTACACAGCATTTTAATGGCAATAGTTCATGCTAAAACGGTGTTGTGCTTAATGCTGACATTAGATTTCTGTAGTTTACATTAAATTATATTTCTAGACCAGTACAGCCATTAGTTCTGAGTATATACACATTTAAACAATGTAATTAGTGCTTATTCTTTTTAAAAAAAAAATGTTATCACGTATGTATGGTTCTGCAGTCAAAAATTATGCTTCGATGCTACTAACAGGACAACACTGTAAATAGGTCTCTGAATACAATGGCAGTCCCTAACATTTAAGTAAAGTCCTCTAACATGCAATTAAATTAAGCATCGAGAGTACAGAGCGCTTACAAATAACACGTAACATATCTGGCAAGTTAATATTTTAATATAAACTTTACATCACTGGCAAAAACTGAAGTAATGACTGAATGACATCATTAGCAACAGGACATTACTTGTGAGCAGTGAATTCTGGGTAAGGACCACCGTATATCACAAAAACATTCCGCACAGAAAACAGTTCAAAGGCATACCATGCAGGTTTTTTTTCGCCTTGCTGTGGTCCTGTGTTTACAACCAAAGAAGTCTATTCCTACATCCTCAAGCCTCCCCACTGACCTCGTTTTTTAAAAAATATTTCTGTACCCCATTTTTAAACCGTTTTTATTTTTATATCTCTATTTTTTTCGACAGCTGTCGTCATCAAGGAAATGCAATTCCAAGGTTGACTCTCCATGCTTTTTTAAGGAACTTTTTTTTGGGTGACTTGTTTCGCTTCACTGTGCTTGCGCTTCTCCACCTTCGCCGTTGCGGTAGCTGGCTAGCTACAACCGTGAGCGTAATTATTTCATAAATATTTTCCAAGGTAAAAATCCTGCATGGTATGGCAGTGCTGTGCAGACCCTCACACTTAACATACGGCACCTCCCATGGTGTCTCACGCGAATGAAGACGTGCACCCCCATACACAAAATAACGCTGTATTGAATTGAACAGAATTCGGTCCACACAGTTACTCTCGTGTCGTTCGATACGTTTTTTGTTTTTTTTTCCTCTTGCAGAACTCGCCCACCCGTCATACGCCTCAATTTGTTTTTGTTTTTTTTTCTTCTTGTTGTTAAAAAACAGTTGATAAGTGCCAGGAGATATCAGGATGTATTTTTCAGACATAAAGACGTGCTTTTGAAAACACCTTTTCATGCACAGTAGTAAACGGATCACAGCCCGATTAAGACAATCCAAGTCCAGTCATGAGGGCGATCATGTGAAAAGCAGAGACGTACAGTGACAGGGGTGAAAGCTTATTCGCATTAGGCCAAACCCCCGGTAACACACATGGATTTCTGCCCTGTCTTTTGGATTAGCGGTGCATGCAAACATCCGGATTTCTTTCCGATGCAGTTAACTGAATGTTGTTCGTAATAATTCACACGCAATAATGTAAAAGCTTAATTGGAATATTGCCTTAAAATAATTGGTGTGCATGCAAACTGGCCACTGGTGGGATATCAGCCGGGTTCACCAGTAATGACGCTTCTGCTGTGCAATCGACCGGCCAACACTGAAAAAATGGAGGGAAAACGGTCGATGAAGAACCAGTGATTACCGATAGCCGACCGCCTCGCCCCCGGTTCTATCGCTGAACAGTGTACATTTAAAAAATAATTTCACCAAACGGATGTTTTAGCTGCGATTATGGCCAACATGCTCAGAAGCTTCAGTTCTCCACAAGGATCTTGCCGCTGCTGCTGTTCTGCTTGCGGTCACCACGTCTGACCTCTTTCAGAACTGCGTGGAGTTTCTCTGATGCTGCCACCTGGTGGACGGAATGCATTACTGCAGCAACCCATTGTTTAAATTGGAAATGGCAATGGTAAGAACTTGTACACAGCTGTTTGTGCTTAAACATAGATCTGTGTGTGTGTGTGGTGTGTACTGGCGTGTGGACACACACATAGCTGTGCATGTGCTTCTTTTTTGTCACGTTCTGGTGGCGATGCTCACACTTTGCATCATGCATCATCATCATCATGATCACACACTCACACACACACTCACACACACACATGCATCATCATCATCATGATCACACGCTCACACACACACTCACACACACACATGCATCATCATGATCATAATCATGTCCGAGAATACTGAAAATATGGGAATTTATTTGTATAGGGATATACAGGTGGTAGCCATAGTGAGAGACACGCACACACACTCACACACACTCATGCACAATCACACGTGCGCACACACACACGCATATTCACACGTGCACATACTCACACACACAGGAGGCTAACTCACTGTGCACATACTCACACACACAGGAGGCTAACTCACTGTGCACATACTCACACACACAGGAGGCTAACTCACTGTGCACATACTCACACACACAGGAGGCTAACTCACTGTGTATATTTCGGGGTCCTTTAGCCTCTTGTGTTGTGGCTGCAGGGTCTTTAGGGAGCTCTGAACACTCTCTCTGACCTCCTTCGCATTTCTGAGGGGGTGGGTGATCTGGGGGGGGAGATTTATGCTTAGGGAAACAGCTGTAGTTTTATGGGGTGGGGGAGGGAGATGGGGGGGTGTGTCAGTAATGGTGGGGGGGTGGGGGTAAGGGGGGTGCAGGGTGTATCAGTAATGGTGGGATGGGGGGTGGGGTCAGGGGGTGTATCAGGGGGTGTAAAAGGTCAGGCTCACCTGTCCCTGAGAGAAGACTTCCTGCCGCAGTCTGGTCACCTGGGAGGCCGTCACCGTGGCGACGTCCTGGTCCCCCCCGAGAGGGTGGCACCTGAGAGCCACGCCCGCCTGAGGGGGCGGTTCCTCCGACAGGCACAGCAGGTCCAGGAAGGGGTGGCCTGGGAGGAGGAGGAGGAGAGGAGGAGAGAGGGATGACCCCTGTCAGCATGGGGGGGAGGGGGGGCGAGCCAGGAAAAAGAAGAAGGAGGGGCAGGAGAGATGGATGATTGAGGAGAGGTGACGGCTAGACAGGACATGGGAAGGTAAGATGGAGAGAGGGAGAAGGGAAGGATAGAGCAGAGGTGGAGAGAGGTACACGTCTGAAGCAGGGTTCTCTCTCTATCACGCTGTCTCTCCATCACTCTCACTCGCTCTCTCTCTCTCTCTCTCTCTCACCCTGGGCGTCCAGGAGCCGGTACACGCTCTTCTTCCCCGGCATGGTGCTCTTCTCTGGGTCCTCACTCAGCTTCATCCTGGGGCTTCCCTTCACCTCCACCAGCTGGGGGGAGGGGAGAGAGGGAAGGAAGGAGAGAGGGACAGAGGGAGAGAAGGAGGGATGGACAGAGGGAGGGAAGGAGATTTACTGAGATGCACTAGTTGGCTGGGCACGGCAGCAGACGCAGGTGGGGTAAAATACAAAGTGGGCGGGGTCGGTAATGACCTTGTACACACAGCCGAGGGAGGGCTGCTGGGTACAGGTGACCAGGTGAGTCCCCACCCCTACAGCATCGATCTCATTCTCCTGAGAGGGGGGGAGGAGAGAGGGGGGGGGAGAGAGAGAGGGAGAGAGAGAGGGGGGGGGAGAGAGAGGTGATAAAAATGACAGTTACCTGAGCAGAAATATCCTGGTCCTGCTCTGGGCCAAATGCGCTTTAGCTCTGACCCCTGACCCCTGACCCCTCACCTTCTTGTTGAGTTCCTGTACACTGTGCTCTGTGATGCTGTTTGTTCCCACGATGATCAGTGAGTGGAAGGCTGGAACTGAGAAGCTAGAGAGGGGGAGAGAGCTCAGACCACACCCACTCCCGATCACTATTAACTGGCAAAATAAAATAAAACCATTTTTTATTCATTACTGTCGTTAACAGTAGCAATAGTACCAGATGTAGCGCTACTGCCATTACCATTGTTTGTACAACTGTTTGGTTGTTATTTTTAAATTTATCTTTCATTTAAGCAGGGCAAGGCAATGGTTTTGGCCCAACAAATTGCATAATGTGCAGTGCTGAAGAAGCATTTTTAAATTTTAACTGAGAATGTTGTTCCAGGAAAAGCCGTTGGACTCGGTCCACCCCCTCCCCGGGCCCCCCCTCCCTCCAGGCCCCCGGGCCCCCCCTCCCTCCAGTCAGACAGCCTAGCCCTCACTCACTGCTCTGCACAGGCCCTGAAGGCCCGTCGCACTTCCAGGGACTGCCTGCAGAGGTCGCCACTGTCCAGGCGCACGCCCAGCGGCTGGTACTGCAGGTCACACAGGGACAGGGCCACTGTGCAGAAATTAACCAATCCGCTGCTGTGGAGAACACGGTTAAATTAACCAATCAGCTGCTGGGGAAACACAGGGTTAAATTAACCAATCCACTACTGTGAAGAACACAGGGTAGAAATGAACCAATCAGCTGCTGTGGGGAACACAGGGTTAAATTAACCAATCCGCTGCTTGTACTTTGTATCATTATCTTGATGTTGTAGCTTGGCATGCATCCTAGTTTGACTTAGCAAAGGTTAAGTTTGATAAAGAGTAATGTTTACTGTGTGAACTGGACTTAATGTGTTCATGGCTATGAATAACTGTTACATAATGAGTACTGTACCTTATCGGACCTGTGTTTTGCAGTTGTTCCAATGACCTCCGGTATGCACCTATTGTGCGTCGCTTTGGATAAATCTGTCTGGAATAAATGGAATGTAGTGTAATGGAGCGGAGAGGGGGAATGTTCCGGTACCTGGCGACGCTGTAGGAGTCGATGACGGGCAGGAAGTTGCGGGGGAAGGCGATCGCGTACGACAGGAATGCGGCCAGCTCCCCCTGGCGGACCCCGCCCGGCTCCGCCCCCAGCAGGTCACATACCCGTCCCAGCCAATCCCTGCTCAGGGAGATGAGGTCAACGGGGCCGTCTCCCGCCCCATTGGCTGGAACCAAGCTCTATCGGGAGGGACGGGCGATGTTAACACACAGCTGGGACCTCTCCCTCTCTTTCTCTCTGACCAACCCCAGGAACTTTGCGAAACTAAATATCAAATACAAATCTATTAAAACTGACCCCGGCAGGCCCGGCTTAAGAACTACACCCCCTTTGTCCCCCAAAATGGAGGGAGAGCAAGTGCAGGCCCTATTCATTCCATCTGGTGCATCGGACACCTAGCCTCACATCGGCAAGCGAAACGAAGGGCTCACCTGAGGCCACACCTCCTCCAGACAGGAAAAGGAAGTGACGTAGGAGTGGGCCATGGTGCCGGCCACGGGGATCCCGAACAGGTAGCCAGCCAGGACGTTGCTGGTCAGGTCGAACCCTGGGAGACACACGTGGGACGCGATTGGCTCACACACTGCCAGGCGCAGGCGGCGGATTGGCGGTCGGATTCTCACCCCCCATGTAGGTGTAGCGGGAAGCAGTCAGCCCCCCGTCGGGCCCCTGGGCCCTGCGCAGGCCCATCTCCACCAGCCTCCGCCTGGAGCCCGCAGCCAGCCGGAACCGCGCCGCGTTAGTGCACACCAGACTGGCAGAGCAGGACGACATGTTACACACACACACACACACACATATACACACACACACACACACACACACACACACACACACAAACACACATATACACACACGCACACACGCGCACACACACACACACACACACACATGCACACACACACACACACATATACACACACACACACACACACACACACACATATACACAGTTTACATACACTCCTGAATTACAGAGTATATTTTCAAAGACATTACATTACATTTTCTGATAGTCCCCAGCCTACTGTGTAGCAGTACTGTGTGTGCGGACAGGTGACAGGTAAGCCACACCTGGCGTAGTTGACGAGGCACAGAAGACTGGTCTCCAGCAGCTGGACCACAGCCAGAGGGCCGGAGACCTCCATCAGGGGCACCTGGAGCCCAGAACACACCTGTCACCTCCTGCGTACATCTTCTGTGCCCTTACTGAATCACCTGCACTCACCTTCATCACCACCATCAGCGTTACATCATCACCATGAGCCCCCACAAGCGTTACATCATCACCATGAGCCCCCACAAGCGTTACATCATCACCATGAGCCCCCACAAGCGTTACATCATCACCATCAGCCCCCACAAGCGTTACATCATCACCATGAGCCCGTACAGGTGGTGGAGCGCGGTTGGGGTGGGGGCCTGGGTCATGTGATCACTCACCCTGGCGAAGACTACAGTCCCCTCAGGTACCGAGCGCACGGTCACTCCACTGCAGTCCAGCTTCCGCAGGTAAGAGAAGAAGGCGGGGTCTGAGCCAGGGGGCAGCACTGAGCGCAGGTACTCCACATCTACACAGCATCAACTCAAGGGTTACTCCACATCTATACCCTCGCTTCCTCACTTCCAGAAAACCTTCACACATAATTCTACACCGTAACTCAAAGCAAATGTGGCTCGTGCAGTCCGTGGGAAAAGCCTTTACTTGGCATCAGACTGGAGCTGAAAGACCCTCTGCAGGAGAGCAGCAAATTAACATCACATCTACAAACATTAACCGCAGCACGGCTGAGGAGCAAGCCAAGAGCATCAAGCAAACACTGGGAAACGCGAAACAGGCACGCGCGTGCGGGCACGCACACAATAACAACAACAACACCGAAGCAGAGGGCCAATTTTTTCGTTAAATTCGTTGAGATTTACACCTTGTTATTGTATGCTGTGTGAGTCAGGAGTGGCAATGCCGTTTGGCTGCCTACCATCTAATTGGTCAATAGACCCTAGCATTCCATTTCAGGGATGGAGTACAAAGCTGGTGTGCAAACAACGCTACATTGTAATAAAGCTGCCTTGCTTTTACCCTGTATGCCTCGTACTGTAAAGGAAACAGTTTTTGCTTTGACAGTTAACCTTAACGGACCAAAACGTAGGAACTATGAGCTTTAGTTAACTTTAAAAAAATTCTAAAGACGCTTATGCCATCGTAAACTGGATTTTTCGGGGGTTCATTCTTAGTCTGTTTCTGCATTCTCGGGGTGAGAATGTACAGAATTTAAAGTTTTTAAGGGCTGAGTGTCTGTGGCTGTTGTGGTTATTTCTGTGGGGAACCCTGAAAAGTGCCAAACTCTCGGTGCTGTATAGGTATGGGGCATGCCCCTGCCAAGGCATAACTTGGCGGGATGGCATACCTGCCATCCCAATAAGTTGACAGTGGCGAGTATGTACGTGCTCTATACATTTGCATACAATTATGAAAAGTATATAGAGCTTTAAAGTTGTCAAGATTGCCAAAAATATTCACTTTAGTGTACACTGTGACGTTTCTTCTTTGGAATATTTTACATAACCTGTGCAAATCAGTGTTGGGACATGCTTTAAATATCCGTTCAGGTTGCTATATGGCATTTCGTGTAACTGAGCCGATAGTCAAAGCCGGCCACGCGAGTTCATTCACGGTTATGACCCAACATTGCGGGTCACGCGCTCTTAGTTAACAGCGGAATTCCTTACAGGCCACGAGGCTAGAGTTCTCACGCAGCAGGTGAGGCACTTCACTCCGCGCGGAGCATACAGAAGCAGCCAGAAAACAGCCTAGCCGAAGACGTCGCTTTGAAAAGTTTTTATTTTTTTACTTTTGTATATTTAAGTACTAGGTGTATGTATTTAAAAAATAATAATACTAAAAAAAAAAGAACCTCCCACTTTGTGTTTCGTTCACAACAGTCATTGGCTTTATTTCGCCAAGAGTCGGTTGAGAACACCCTCCATACCCTCTCACCTTCGTCCGTGAAGTGGAAGCTCCGTAGGAAGAGCAGACAGTCTTGCAGCCCGGAGAAAAGCGAGAAGCCACCATCGAAGGGGTTGCTGCGGAAAAAGAGCTCGAACACGGCCGGCTCGCTGTGCCTGCCCGCGCGCCAGTAGGCGTAAGCCATGGTGAACTGGTAGAGATCGGTGAGCAGCGGCGGCACGCGCTGCCGAATCGACCGCTCCACCGCCGCACATGTCCGACTTGTTGACGCTGCCATGTTCCAGAGACAGGATCGGAGCTTTAAAAGAGCAGCCGAGGACTGGGACTTTGAGATCGCTCCTCCCACCTCCAAAGCCTTTCCAAATGCGAAACAAGTCAACTTCCAATCTTTATGAGGGGAACCCTTTACGTAAATTTCCAGCGAACGTTTTCCATCCAAAGATATGCTGCAATTTATCCAGTAAGCTAATAAATTAACCTCACGGAGCTGCAAAAATATATTTATCTGTAATATTTCTATAACAAGTTTCATTATACGGCCGGAGGGGGTGTCACCAGCAGAAGTTTCGTTACATTCACCACGTCCTGTTTTGTATGTTTTGCTTGCGTCATTTCAATGTTGTGCCATGTGCACCAGTTTTGTTTTTTACCTGCATTTTCACCTACACTAAATTAAAAAGAGCAATTGTAGAACTGGCACTATTTTACCAATGTCGACTATGTTTAAAAACATCTGGTTTTAGCATTTGAGTACATCCAGGCTTGCTCAGAAGAATATTTCACCCATGGATAGCTACACCAGCTAGCTCGCCAGCTCTTCGCATGGCTGTATACTACGAAGGAAGCTTAACCTACCCAGGGTTTCTTTGTGTTATCTGGCTTCACAAAATCTAAAAACCAAAATCAGGCGTGAACGGTATTACGAAGGTGGTTGTCAACTTGCCAAGTGAACGCGGGCTTTGTTAATGAAACTCTGCGCGCGATCCCACAAAACCCCAGTTACTGAGCAGAAGCCCGAATACAGTATGAATCTGCAAATGTGGAAATATAGGTTGACAGATGTTTTGAAATAAAGACGACGAGTTTAGCGCAATGTAGCCCCAGTGTAGCTCAGGTTTTACCCAGATACGGACTGGCTGTGTCGTAGCCTGTTGGAAAACCCACTTTTCCCGTAAATCGTGCCAGTTTTTGAGCGACCGTCTAGATGACGTATGAAAAACTGCCTGGTTTTGGTTGCACAGAGGAAATCAGGAAGCTGTATCAGGGTAAAAAAACCTAAGCAAAATTAGGGCTAAATTGTGCCAGACTCGTCTGTTTATGTCATGTCCGCCAAATAATTGTAATGTGAATGTAATGTAATTTTGGCAGGCCACTCCTGGGAAGATTCACCACTGTTCCAAGAGTTCTCCATGCGGAGATAACGGCTCCTACTGTAATTTGGTGGAGTCCCAGAGCCTTAGCCAAAGCTTTGTAACTCTTTCCAAACTGATATATTTCAACAACTTTTTTTCCCCTCATCTCTTCTGGAATTTGCTTTGATCATGGCATGGTGTGTCGGTAGAAACTTTGGGATGACTTCTTCACTCTAATGGCAAGGTTCAGTATGAGTGAGGTTTAGATTCAACAGTCAAGCCTGGCTGAATCCAGTTATAAGTTAAATTTAGTTAATTGGTTGATTGAGCAACTATAGCATATTTCCACATATTTTTGGTCATATTGTGTACTTTAACACTTTAGATGCTGGTAAATTTTGAAAACCCTCCTGCAGATTCCTGAGAATTTTCAGCAAAACACGTTACTGACCTATAGCTACAGCCATATGACAAAAAACGTGAAAATTAAATTCTGAAGAATGGTGAAAAGAGACGTTTCTTTTAAAATGTTCAGTTAAATGTTCAGTGAAACATTGTTTTAATGGTGACTAGAGGGTTAAAGTATTTCAAATAAAGTATGCGACCAAGGTCTGAGTTCTGCACAAAAAAAACCAAAAAAAAAAACCAGCAGAATTGGCAAAACATAAATGAATGATGGTTAATGACATATTTCAGAGATCAGTTAGGCATGCCAAGCAAAACAGGCAATTAAACACCCTGAGCACAACCTTCAATTTCACTGGTCTGCGTTTAGTCCAACACCTTCCAAAGCCGATGCAGCAGCAGCCAAATACGTCCACACCGCCCCTCTCAGCTGCCCTCCGTCTCTGTCTCCCCCTCTTCTTCTGGGGGAAAATGTCTGGCCAGCTCATTGGTCAGTGTGTGCTGCTGTCCCGCCCACAGGAAGTGGGTGGGCTGTCCGGTCTGGCCCCGCCCCGGTGGGTACTCGAAACTGGGGCTGAGCTCGAAGGCCAGGGCCGAACGCACCAGCCCCACGCGCCCCGCCCGCTCGGGACAAGGGTGGTAGAGCCGCCCGCAGGAGGGGTGCATGTAGAGGGATTCGGGGCGGAAGGGGACCACCAGCTTGTCCCCGCCCCAGCAGAAGGACAGGGCATCGGAGGGTCCCGGGAGCAGGTGGGTGAAGACCAGGGGCCGGTCCTCGCAGCGCAGGAAGTTCCGCTCGCGGCCGCACAGCGACAGGAAGGGGAAGTGCTCCTGGTAGCGCCCGCTCTCGTTCCCCCGCAGGCGGCTGAAGAAGAAGGACAGGAACTGCTTATCTGCCAGAGAGAGAGAGAGAAAGAGGGTGGGGGGAGAGAGAGAAAGGATGGTGGAGAGAGGAAGGGGGAAGAAAGAAATAGACAAAAAAAGACAGAAATTATCCCCCTTGATCTTACAAAGCCAGTGTAATGCCCGACTAGGTTGTGGGCGTTGGTTATACATTACCTTTGAAACAGGTGATGAAGTTCTTCACTTTGGTGTCGTCAAGAAAAAGCTGTTGGTGGAAGCCAGAACGTACACATTAACGCATGTGCGCATTCACACAACTGCGGCATCTGTCGCTGAATTCTTGCACACTGTTTACCAGCTCGCCTGTTTATTTTTTACAGGTATGAAAACGTGTTTTAGTCTGAACGATGGCATATACTGTGACAACAATAAAATCACACTATCCCTTCAACAAGCAGGGCACCAGGGGCGGCACCACCAGGGATAGTGGGTACCAGTGGGTACCACCCCAACCCTGCACAATTTTTTTAGGGCCCCTCTGAATCACCCTAACACCCCCTCCCCATACAGCACCCATGCAGGGCACTAGCAGTGTTTGTCCACAGCCAATCGGTGTTTTGTCATTTATGGATTTTTAATAACACGTCTATGCAGAGGAGTGACTCGTGTCCATCTCATCAGAAGCAGCACAACAATCATCTACTTAATTCTTCAGCAGAGCCCATGCAGAGTACGGTAGGTACGCCACCTGTCCTTGGTGGTCGATGTAGTAGAAGTACTCCCGTATGCGTGGCTCGGGGCTTTGGCCCTGCGTGTAGGTGACATGTCCCCGCGCCCAGCAAGCGGCCATCCGCGGGGCACCGAGGCATTCCCAGCCCAGCCTCGCACGGTAGAACAACATCGCGGAGCACCGCCGGGTCTAAGCCGCGCTTCCCGACTGACCGCACGAAGATCAAATCGCTTCAAACAAGAAAACTGTTACCTGTATCCCCCTAGCTAAACGGCAAAGTGATATATAGAACCACTAGGAGCTAAACTGAATACCTCCTCGACCACTGAAAGCACCTAAAATGTTGGCCAGGACCTCTGTCGGATCCAGCTAGGTATGTTAACACCACAGAGCAGCTTTGCGGTGTCTCTGTCGCAAACACTCGTCTGTTTCAGTGGTGTGTTTACACCATGGTTTAGACTGCCGTTGGGGAAGATTCCGTCTGTGACACCTAACTTCCGGAAAAAAGAAACATTGGCTACGCGTTCCACAATAATACGTTCCGTTAAAACAGTAGGCTACCTTAGGTCCAATTTTTACTTAAAATAAAACAACACGAATTTATAAATAGATTCATAAAAGCGCTATGTACTCTGAAAAATAATGTTTTTGCATTGATTAAGCTCGTGCTCCCATCAAGTGCATTTATTTAGCTGTTCGTTATGTTTTTTTTAAAATAAAATGTCATCGGGCATCAGCCAGATTAGTCCCTGGAACGTAAACCTATATCTGGGTAGTTTTGTCATTTAAAATGATGATTAAATAATGCAGGAAAAGTGTACACCTACCACGAAAAAAAAATAAACAGCCTCATCGCGTTGGCTAGGCTACATAAAACCAGTTGAGGTCGCTAGTTTCTCAAGCTTTCCACTCGAGTTGAACAGTCCAGCAGAAGCAGATGTCCATCATTAGCACCTTGCTCTACGCCTCAGAGTGCCGTGTGTCACGTCGCGGAGAGGTGAGAACATCTGAATTCCATTAATTGAAATGAAGCACCCTCTTAAATTATTTACAGTTTGCTCAAAATAAAGATAACTGGAATTAATAGGAGGCGGTTTTAATACAAACATATATTTGTAATGATTAAAAAACGGGCTGTGGGAATTGTAATACTTTCCGCCACTTACGCAAATCAAACTTAATAATGATGATCGTATGTGAGACCGCTCGGAAACAATATGACTACAAAACACTGTCTACACGCTATGTAGGCCTCTAAATGAAAAGAAAAAAAACTGTATAAATTATTGTATACAGCCAGCGAAACACTTGCACGTGCATTTCCCAGATTTTTATGTGATTGAAAACTTGGGTGGCAAGACTAACAAAATATCTAAATTATCATTTTACATTTTCTTGTACTTGTAGCCTACAATATTTCCCATTCGGCGTTGACGTGCTACCATGGAAACGCTATTGCTTGCACTACGTGCTCGCCGCGGAGAACAGAGTGACGTCAGGTTGTCGGTGGTGACGGAGACGCGGAGAGCCAGTGCATGTTTCATCGAAGAGAATCGACTGAACGCGGCAGCAGAGCTCTCGGAACCATGGGTGACGTTCTGGGGATTACAAATAACGGATTTTAACAGGAGAACACTGGGAAAATGGCAGAACGGTAAGACTCATGCTGTTCATAGCTACTGCGATCACGATGCATTGAATTGCTTGATCATTTTTAATTAGCTTGATAGCCACCGCTGCATCAAGAAGGATGCGAAGGGTTGGGGCTGCTGGTTGGAAGTTCGTTTAGCATCCCGCTAGCCTGGTGGTTTGCTATGTTATTTGAGACCATTCTGCCCATATGGATGAGCCGGGCATGATCTCCAGTTGCTACAGACTGTCAGCGTGTGACGGTCCACTAATCATATTCCGCTCCCCTGGGAGACGGACGGTGTTGCATCCTTTACGTGCACCTGCGAGGTCTTGCGTTGATTTGCAAAAAAGGCAGCAAGGTAACCAGGCAAGGATGTGGTTAGCTTGTAAAAACATTCCGATCTAGCGCGGTGTGACTGTTGGCCATTTCTATGAGGGGTTCCGTACATTTCCGTTTTATGTCAGCGAACCTATCCTAGTCTGGGCAGGGCCGGGTGTTCACCGTCCTGCTCAGCGAGAGCTCCACTCCACTCGCGCATCCGAAGACATGCCAGAGGCGCGCTCACGGCGAATCGGCAGCGAACGTGGAACGAGGAGGCAAACCCACGCGCCCTGCTCGCGCACCCCCCTGTCCTCCCCAGGCTCACGTTCAGGCGGGTGATCATTCATAACCGAGATTAACTCGCTGTAATTCACTTTAACCAACCGAAATCTTGCAGAAAGCGTCTCGTCTGTGAGGAGGGTTGATAACACTGCAAAGGTGGGAGTGTCATCAGCTGCTGAATTCATAAGTAAGGCTAATCGTTGTTAATTCTGCGTTACTCTGTCAACTATGCAGAGATAGTGTCCATCAACCTCCCCATCCCAAAAATAAAACGTGAGATTTGTGACAGCTTAATTGGCGTGTTTCTGACGTTCTTCGGCGCGTGCAGTTGCTACAGTTGTAATGTCACAGTAAGTAAAGTGCACGGGATTCAAACATCTATGTCAGAGTAGCACGTACTCGGAAGGAAGGTTATGTAATTTCTACGACCCTATCTGTCCGACCACGGTATATTCTTCCCCGGAGATACACATCAGAGAGGATACATATGAGGATAGTATGAAGTGAAATGGTTTGCCTTTTTCATTTCGAAGGTTTATTAATGACCCATGTCCAATCCGCGAAGCGCAGTGCGAGAACTTCCACGTGAAGGGTGAGATGGATGCAGATTTGTATGGATGTAGATGGATGCATTTATAAAGATCAAGAGTCGCTCACCAGTTTTCATCAGCCATATTTACATTGGGCCATCTTCGCACCTCTCCCATTATGTAAAACAAAGCTATTTTTGAATGTCATATCGTTAAAGAAAAACCTTCCTGGGTGTGTCTTTTACTAAACGGAAAGCACACGCATGGGCATATACCCTTGAACGCACACGCCGTACGGCTGGCGATGTTCTTTGCTTGGTACGCAGTGTTGTTACTTTTCCGTGGAACAGTGCTGAGGATGATCCAGGTTGTCAAGCGAGGGGCAATTCCTAAAGGAACAGAACCGTGGGGTTGTTTTACACGGGCCACAGTGGAGAGTGTGCCAGTCAGCGTGCGCGTTTGTTATACTGTGACATTTGAAAAAAAGAGAAAGAATATCATTAATTTTCCAAGGATGAAGGGTGGGGGGAAGGTGGGGAGAGGGTGTCTTCCTCTCGTGCGCGTGGAAGCGCACAAGCGGCAGCGGCAGCCGGCACGCGCACAGCTGCAAAATTCCGAGTGCCTCCCCTTTCGCCCGCTGTTGCTGCCCTTCCTCCCTAGACCGCGCGCCGGGGTGTGCACCTGTCGTTTTTTCGACACGAGCTTCTCCGAAAACAAGACATTCTAGACGAGATGTAGCCATTCAGCAGCCTCGCATATGGCACGAGGAATAACAATGCAAAAGGGGTATGATTAGGTTGCCGGCTGCTGGACTGCTTAATGATTCCTTCAAGTGCCAGTGTGCGTGTTATGTTGGGATTCTCGTGTATTGTTTGGGGGGAAAAATCATATTATCCATAGCGGTTGATATTTGTTAATATTAATACGCTCCTTAAAATATTGAATTCATGCGTATATTATAATTATTTTAGCTTAGCATTGTGTTGTGGCTGCAGCTGTTGTAGGGCGGCGTTTTTTCATCCACGGTCAAATTTCCGACCGGCGCAGTCCATTTCTCGGTCGAGCAACCTCCGCTTGGTGGTCTGAAAAACACGCGCGACTATTGTGTTTCAGTGGCCCCGGCTGGCGGCTCCACACCCACAATGACATTCGATCTGCTAACGAGTGCGGACAGCTCGCGTTTGCGGCGTCCTGCACATGATTAAAAATGCCCGTTCAGTGCGACCGGACACCGACTTCTGTATTTGCAGTCGTGGGTTTCCGTCTCAGGTGATTACTGATTCAGAATGCCCGAGATGCGGGGCGAAGCTGAATTTCAAGGATGGAATTCTAATGCGCGCGCCGTCCCTACATCTCCAAGCTTCATTGCCCGAGATAACAGCGTGCTGTTATCAAGCGGGCTCAAATCGATCCGCGAGCTCTATCCGTTTATTACTGACGTTGGGGTGCTTATGTGTCCCGCTGTAACGTCCGCAAACAGACCCGGTCCTTATCGACCTTATTGAACAACAGGGCTCTCGTTCCAAAGGTTTTTTTTTTGTCCTGTTATTTTGGAAGGATTAAAAAAAAAAATTTTTTTTATAGCCAAGCCCGGTTTCTGGGAGCTTACTTGTGCCAATCTACTCATCGTCATGTCGGTTTCATGTGACCAACGTGCATGGAATGACCTTTGACTGTCATCCATATTTAATAGACTCCTCATGTCTCAGACACTCCTTTGATTTGCAGGAAGTGGACAGGACAGGGATTAAAATAATGTGCTATTGATTTTTGTTTTGGGGGAGGGGGGTGTATGGGGGAAGATGTGTGGCAGGTCGTTACAAAAATGTAAAGATTTAAAACAAAATAATACCCACCGCTCCTCTGTTTGACTCAGTATTGAAGTTTCCATGCGAGTGCCCTGTAAATACCCTGTGATTTGTAGCTGCCCTGTGAATGCCCTGTTCCCTGTGAATATCCTGTGCTCTGTGAATATCCTGTTCCCTGTGAATGCCCTGTGGTCTGAGAGGGCCCTGTTCCCTGTGAATGCCCTGTGGTCTGAGAGGGCCCTGTTCCCTGTGAATGCCCTGTGGTCTGAGAGGGTCCTGTTCCCAGTGAATAACCTGTTCCCTGTGAATGCCCTGTGGTCTAAGAGAGTCCTGTGGGCTGGATGCTGGTGTCCTGTGCTCTGTGAATGCCTTGTGCTCTGAGAGGGTCCTGTGGGCTGGATGCTGGTGTCCTGTGGTCTGAGAGGGTCCTGTGGGCTGGATGCTGGTGTCCTGTGGCCTTAGAGGGTCCTGTGGGCTGGATGCTGGTGTCCTGTGGGCTGGATGCTGGTGCCCTGTGGGCTGGATGCTGGTGCCCTGTGGGCTGGGTGCTGGTGTCCTGTGGGCTGGATGCTGGTGTCCTGTGGGCTGGATGCTGGGGCCTTGTGGTCTGAGAGGGTCCTGTGGGCTGGATGCTGGTGTCCTGTGGTCTGAGAGGGTCCTGTGGGCTGGGTGCTGGTGTCCTGTGGGCTGGATGCTGGTGCCCTGTGGGCTGGATGCTGGTGTCCTGTGGTCTGAGAGGGTCCTGTGGGCTGGATGCTGGTGTCCTGTGGTCTGAGAGGGTCCTGTGGGCTGGATGCTGGCGTCCTGTGGGCTGGGTGCTGGTGTCCTGTGGGCTGGATGCTGGTGTCCTGTGGGCTGGATGCTGGGGCCTTGTGGTCTGAGAGGGTCCTGTGGGCTGGATGCTGGTGTCCTGTGGTCTGAGAGGGTCCTGTGGGCTGGGTGCTGGTGTCCTGTGGGCTGGATGCTGGTGCCCTGTGGGCTGGATGCTGGTGTCCTGTGGTCTGAGAGGGTCCTGTGGGCTGGATGCTGGTGTCCTGTGGTCTGAGAGGGTCCTGTGGGCTGGATGCTGGCGTCCTGTGGGCTGGATGCTGGTGTCCTGTGGGCTGGATGTTGGTGTCCTGGATGCTGGTGTCCTGTGGGCTGGATGCTGGGGTCCTGTGGGCTGGATGCTGGTGTCCTGTGGTCTGAGAGAGTCCTGTGGGCTGGATGCTGGTGTCCTGTGGTCTGAGAGGGTCCTGTGGGCTGGATGCTGGCGTCCTGTGGGCTGGATGCTGGTGTCCTGTGGGCTGGATGCTGGTGTCCTGGATGCTGGTGTCCTGTGGGCTGGATGCTGGGGTCCTGTGGGCTGGATGCTGGTGTCCTGTGGTCTGAGAGAGTCCTGTGGGCTGGATGCTGGCGTCCTGTGGGCTGGATGCTGGTGTCCTGTGGGCTGGATGCTGGTGCCCTGTGGGCTGGATGCTGGTGTCCTGTGGTCCCGTGTTTTAACAGGACAGCAGGAGTATTCCTTCTGCTTCCTCTGCTCCGAAAAGTGGGGAGCTGGGCGCCCCAGACGGGACCTTTCTGTGGGCGACCCTCCTTGCCCGAATCATGGGTGGGTAATGGAATTCTGCATTGATGCAACCCAGAAAGCAAATAGCCTACGTGTGTGCGCACATTGGTGTGTTCATGTGTTTGGTATGTGCATGTGTGTGTGTGTGCGCGCGCGTGCGTGTGTGTGCGTGCATACGTGTGTGCGTATGTGTGTGGTGTTTTTGCGTATATCTGTGTGTGTTTTTGTGTGTGCATGCATGCGTGTGTGTATATCTGTGTGTGTGTTTGTGTGTGTGTGTATATCTGTGTGTGTGTTTGCGTGTGTATGTGTATCTGTGTGTAGTGTTTGTGTGTATTCAGATTTCAAATGTAATCATTTTCAGTGTGCTGCTTGTTTATGGTCAGAGTACTTATACAAACCGTTTTTAATTGATATTATTTCCGTTTTAAATTCTTGTTCTAATTGTAAGCAGTCCAATAATAATAATAATAATAATATTTTTAGATAGTGATAATTTTGCTATACTATTCTCAGGTGCTTAGTTTGAACGCAGCAGTAGTAATAAGTAGCCAGCTGGGCTAATCGAGGGAGACTGGCGGGTACAGTGAAGGGAAGTGAACTCATTTCCATCGATCCTGAATCAATCACTGCGTGCTGATGCTCTGCTTGCAGTCCATCACCGTCAGCCACGCTGTCAGGGCCCCCCCACCCCCCCCCAGGCCGGCCCGCCCCCCAGGCCCATCCCGGAGAGCCGGGCGGCCATAGGCCCTGGCGCGGGACCCTCCGAACCTCCGAACCCCAACCGGGGGCCCGCACAGCGGGAGCTGTTCTCTATCGCCCGCCCCCGTCAGCCCAAACGAGGGTTTATTGGAGGCGTGTTGATAACGTAACCTGAGTTTAATGGAATCGCTCTGAACTGAGAGACAGAGGAAGATGTGTGGAGTGACTGAGTGATTGGCAGAGAGAGAGAGAGAGAGAGAGATCGAGAGAGAGAGAGAGAGAGTGTTTCCTTTCGTCTAATAGGATTAGTGTGTAAATGTATTTGTCTGAAAAGCCGTCTGCTTTGGAGATTTCCTAATCTGTGTGTGTGTGAGAGGATCAGAGTATGAGCGGAGGAGGGAGGGAGAGAGAGAGAGTGGGAAGGATAGATAGAGTCTGTCACCGATAGCCTGAAGTCCTGTTGAATTTAGTTTCCCCACACCTGGCTAATTGACAGTGGCAGAGACACGCCCCCTAACCCTCCCCCCCCCCAGCCCTCATCTCCCCATGAATAATGAATCGGGCTTAATCGCGGGAACGCGTAGCGTCTGCCATAACGGAACTACGTCTGCCCCCCCCCGCCCCTCGCCGGAATGCTGGCGGAGGGAAGGGTTCTAGAACTCTCTCTCTCTCTCTCTCTCTCTCTCTCTCCCAGCTGCAAGCACTGCCAGCGCAGTTCCGCATTCCGTGTTCCGTGGAAACGGGGCTGCTCAGAGCCCGAGGGCGGGGGGAGAGCGGTGGGGGGGGGGAGCGGCGTTGCGGGGGGGGGGGTTGGGGATGTGTTTACAGGCTCTGTCCCACTGCACTGCCAGCCTGTCAGCTGAGTCCTGTGTTCCGGTGGAACCGAACGGGACAGGGACAGATTATTGCCTCTCGGCGCGACAAAAAACACTTCAGGCACCCCTTTCCCTGCCCTGGATGGAGACAGTCCACACTCACAAACACAGTTCCACATTTTCATCTACACCCTCACTCTTAGTCCGTACCAAGAGTCCTTCTCTGTCTGTGTATTTGAGTGTGTGTATGTCAGAGCAAGATAGTCTGCGTACATGTTTGTGTGTGTGTGAGAGGGACTGCTTGTTAGAGGTAGAGTGTATGCGCATTTGTGCGTGAGTGGGTATGATTGACAAGAGCGTGAGTGTAAAAAACAAGCTGTCACAGGCATGGCAACGGGCCACATGTACACACTGGAGCCTGACTTTAATGAAGTGAAACTGCCACCTATGGTACATATAGGGATCAGCCAGTGCTTTTAGGGATCAACCAGCACTCGTATGGATCAGCCAGCGCTTGCAGGGATCAGTGAGCACACATAGGGATCAGCCAAAAGGATGAGCCAGTGCTCATAGGGATCAGTCAGTGGTTGTAGGGATCAGTGAGCACACATAGGGATCAGCCATAAGGATGAGCCAGTGCTCGTAGGAATCAGCCAGTGCACATAAAGATAAGCCAGCACTCTTAGGGATCAGCCATTGGTCGTAGGGATCAGTTGGTGCTCGTAGGGATCAGCCAGCGCTTGTAGGGATCAGCCAGTGGTCGTAGGGATCCGTTGGTGCTCGTAGGGATCAGCCAGTGGTCGTAGGGATCAGTTGGTGCTCGTAGGGATCAGCCAGTGGTCGTAGGGATCAGTTGGTGCTCTTAGGGATCAGCCAGTGGTCGTAGGGATCAGTTGGTGCTCTTATGGATCAGCCAGTGCTCTTAGGGATCAGCCAGTGGTCGTAGGGATCAGTTGGTGCTCGTCGGGATCAGCCAGTGCTTGTAGGGATCAGTGAGCGCAGTGGTGGCCTTGCGAAGGGAAGTTTTTTTGTTGTGGACTGTTTTAATGTACGCTAAGTGGGCAGAGCTCTGAGTGGGCTAAATTAAGGCCCATCTCTGTAATGGAGGTGAAAGGGTGCTGATTCCTCCTATCACCCCCTCCCTCTTCCATTAAACCCCCCCCCCCTTAAATAAAATGCAGTGTAATGTGATCTCTGTTGGGGTGTAATGAGACGCAGAGCCCTTCGAAATATTCCACCCCCCCATCTCTCTGTCCCTCTCTCTTTCTCTCTCTCTCTCTCTCTGTCCCTCTCTCTCTCGCTCTCTCTCTCTCTCTCTCTCTTTCTCTCTGTTCTCCTGATGCTCTTTTTTCTCTCCTGGTCACAGCTGCATTATGGGATGGCGTCTGTGTGTCACAGGGCAGACCTGTTTACTGGATCCTCTCCCAAGAGAGAGGGAGAGAGAGAGATAGACTGCGTGTGCGTGTGCGCGTGCGCGTGCATGTCTGTGCGTGTGTGTATGTGTTGTGTGTATGTGTTGTGTGTGTGTGTGTGTGTGTGTGTGTGTGTGCGTGCGTGCGTGCGTGCGTGTGTGTGTGTGTTGTGTGTGCGTGTGTGTGTGTGCGCGTGCGTGTGTCTGTGTGTGTGTGGTGGTGGTGGGGTTGCCGGGTGTGTTACACTGCGTGTAGCCTCGAGGGGATTGAAGCAAATTACCCACCTTGAGTGATTAAATGGGAAACACTGTCAACTGCGACAAGAAAGAGACTCTCCAGTGACTAGCTGCCGCGTGTTAGGAGAAGGGGTGCACCATGGGGGATTTTAATTGGCTGGGAAAGGGGGGATGGGGGGTTGAACAAATCAGAACAAACCCAAAAACATCACATCCTCTTTTCTTCCCCAAAAGCCAAGGGTTCCAGTCAAGCCCACCCCTAAATAAGACCCCCCCCACATACATATACACACACACACACACAATGGTTTCAAATGCTTTTTCACAAGCCCGTGGAAGGCCAGTGGGTGACATCACAGTCACTTTGTCCATATTTTGTTCTCCAGTCTATGGTGTTCTTCTTTTTTTTGGGGGGGGGGGCGGTTGGGGGCTGTTCTGGAATTATAGCAATAAAGTATCTTTTAAAAACAGGTGTTGTGCCCTCCGTGTGCTAAAGCGCTGTCAGGATGTTCAAGCATCATTGTTCCGGGGAGAAAATAAATAAATAAAATGAGCTGGAAGCAGGATTGTAGCGCCGGTGAAAACGAGGAGCTGAACTCTGCTTGTCTCCATTAACGGATGGCAGGTGTGCGGCCGTCTGCGTACCTGTGTGTGTGTGTGTGTGTGTGTGTGTGTGTGTGTGTGTGTGTGTGTGTGTGTGTGTGTGTGTGTGTGTGTGTGTGTGTGTGTGTGTGTGTGTGTGTGTGTGTGTCGGCCGGCTCCACTTCTGAGCCTGAGGCTTTCTTGGAATCATTCGAGTCGTGTGGAGTTGAGGCGTTTGGGAGGGGGGAAGTGGGGGTAAATTAGTCATATTTTAAAAGCTTAGCTTGCCTGGACAGAGAGCGGGAGTGGGGGAGGGCCAGGAGGACTTAACTCGCGTCTCCTTTATTTGATGCTGTAATGTGTCGGGCTCAGTTTGTATCGATTCTCTTCCCGTTGACTGGAGTCAGCCACAGAGGGTTTCAGAAGGGAAGGAAACACAACAAATAAGTGAAATTTTAAAAGGGAAATGTATTCTAATAAAATTAGAGGCTAAAGCATATTTATGACTCCCGTGCCATGCATATCAGAATTCATAGTGTGAAGACTATGTTAGAGAAAGAGAGAGAGAGAGAGAGATAGATAGATAGAGAGTGAGTGATAGAGAGAAAGAGAAAGACAGACAGACAGAGAGACTTTTGATGTTACTTTATTGAAACACAGAATTTTAAACAACTACCTTAAAACCTATCCCAGAAAACACAAACCCACAACCAACCCCTACCGCCCCCCCAAAAAAACAAATAGAACACAAAATTAATCCCAATACAATGCCCAAACACCATAGTTAATCTAAACATGTCAGAGAGAGCAAGAGAGGAGCCCATTGTTAAATGTATTTTAGCCCATTTAAAAAGCCCATTATTTAACCTTGACTTAAACAAAGAGCATGAGATTAAATATTATCTGCATATTTTAAAAGTAGAGTAAAATATTAGCTGACTGTGTAAAATACATACTGTCACTGTCTGTACCTTTTATCTCAGATCCTTCATTTCAAATGGAATATTTTAGCATATTTTTCTTACCATTGTGTAAATGATGCTTGTTGACTGTCATATTGTTTTTATTTTGTCTTATGGTCTGCACGCACACACACATACACGCACATACACACACGCACTCACACATGCACACACATGCACACACACACACACACACACACATTCACTCACACACACACACACACACACACACACACACACACAGAATGAAAGTTACTGACGTGCTTTGAGTATGTTTGCCATGCCAATAAGGCTTACAGAATTGAATAGATTGACAGAGTAGGGAAGGTGGACAGAGTGAGAGACTGAGTAGAGAGAAGCTGACAGAAAAGAAGGAAAAAGAACGAGACAGGAAAAGAGTGAGTAGAGAGAGGCAAATTTTCACTGGCCGAGTGGGGATCCGTGAGGTCCCGGGGGGGGGCGGGGTCAGAACCCTGGGTCACACCCGTCAATCACCAGGCCACTTCCTGTCAGTCTGGTTACCATTCCGATTCAGATACAACTGCGAGGAATGCATCAGCAGACATTGCAAAAGCTTACAGCAATGCGTTTAGACATGAACACAGATCACTGTGTACACCTTAGGGTATAATTAGGGTAATGGACTGCATTTATATAGCGCTTTTATCCAAAGCGCTTTACAATTGATGCCTCGCACTCACCAGAGCAGTTAGGGGTTAGGTGTCTTGCTCAGGGACACTACGACACGCCCAGGGCGGGGATCGAACCGGCAACCCTCCGACTGCCAGACAACCGCTCTTACCTCCTGAGCTATGTCGCCCCAGTCCCAGTCTTCATGTTTTATTTTGGCGGGCGGGGGGGGGGGGGGGTACGGGGGGATAGCATGTCATTAATGAAGTGGTGTGTGGTGGTGCTGGGCGATTCTCTAGTGACTGGTCTTCAGTTCTGTGAGAGGGACCATAGAACACAAAGGACCTGCAGGAACGGGGTCAAGGGTGAGGGGTCAGGGCTGAAAAATGCCAGCCCAGGTTTCGCCCAGGTCAGGGCCAGCAGCTCGATAGAGAGAGAGTGTGCCAGAGACGGGGAAAGAGGGAAAAATAATGAGACATTGAAGAGAAGTTGAAGTAATGGTTGGGAAAGAAGAGGTGAGAGAGAGAAAGAGAGAGGTAGAGGGAGAAAGAGGGGAAGAGAGGGACTGAGAGATGCAGAGAGAGAGGGTGAGTGAGAAAGAGAGATTCAATTTTGGATTATATTCTACATACACTTTCTGGTTTATACACTGGAATGTGTGTGTGTGTGTGTGTGTATATAAGAGAGAGAAACAGTGAGAGAGAGAGAGAGTGACGGAGAGAGAGAGAGAGTGGGTGTTTAATTTGATGATGGTAACCTCTCATTAGTACCAATGAAACGTAACTGAGTCAGTACAGCATGAAGGAGAGAGTGTGAGTGTAAGATGAATGCTGTCATGAATATATTAAAGGACACAACATTTTAATGTATCGCTTTCCCATTTCGTTTCAACGACGATTCCATTTTATATCGCACTTGTAACAATTTCCTGTCAATTAAAAAAAAAATTTGTATTGCTGTGTTTTTAGCCTGAAGGGTTTTGTATGGAAATATTATGGAGTATTATTATGGAAATCTTATAGTTTGACATATTCCTCAGTAACTTTTAACCCTTTAATGCAGAGAGGACACTGGGCAGCAGAAATTCACAACGTGAGATTCGCAATCGGCCCTCCGTCCATGCTTGTGATTCCCAGAATTCCTTGCTGCATTATGTTGTTTACTCTGATACCAACAAAGAAGAAAGCAGTGCTGGAGGAATGCTCATGCTAATGTTATTAGCCATTCTGCTTTCTCAGCTTTCTGGGCTTAGTGCCTCATGTATACCACCATGCATTTGCATATGTATATTAGTAATGTATACCACCAGCATTTGCATATGTATATTAGTAATGTATACCACCATGCTTATGCATATGTATATTAGTAATGTATACCACCATGCATTTAGATGTGTATATTAGTAACGTATATTGCCGTGCATTTAGATGTGTATATTAGTAACGTATATTGTCGTGCATTTAGATGTGTATATTAGTGTGCACCGTGGTTCAGGGATGTCAGTCAGCACATCTGATGCAGGATGTGATGTCACCATTAAGGGCGCACACAGTCACGCTCTGACTCACCCTTGTTCCCCTGGCATCATTCCACTATGCCACTGTAGTACCACCCCACCAGCAACACCTCAAGTTTTTTTTATCACCGTTTTGAATGTCTGCTATCCCCAGTCTGACATCATCTCCAGACGATACGCGGAAATCGCTGTTGTCTTCATGGTTTGACCAGCACATGGTTTTCGCTTTGAGAGAGATGCTGGTGTGTGACCCTTGACCTCCGTTGACCATCGGAATTCCAGTTTGCACCTTTGCTTTGATGTGTCGATACTGTTCTTATGGGCTGGGTTGTGGGCTATTGTGATGCCATATTGGTTGTCAGGGCAGCAGGCCCAGGCTGTAAGGTCCTTTCAGTCAGCCGCTAGCGGAGGTCCCGGGAAACGAGGCGCGCGGACTCTTCCGCCAAATCAATGACCGATAAATCAAGCACTCAAACACAAACACAAACACAAACACCGGGGACGGAGCAGAAAAACGGCAGACACCGCAGAGTTCCAGGCCTGGAGTTTGAGATTCCTGCTACTGAGTCTCCTCAGCTGGGGAGCTGGAACGCTGCTGGAACACTGCTGGAACTCTCCTGGAACACTGCTGGAACTCTCCTGGAATGCTGCTGGAAATCTCCCGGAACGCTGCTGGAACACTGCTGGAACTCTCCTGGAACGCTGCTGGAAATCTCCTGGAACGCTGCTGGAACACTGCTGGAACACTCCTGGAACACTGCTGGAACTCTCCTGGAACTCTCCTGGAATGCTGCTGGAACTCTCCTGGAACGCTGCTGGAACTCTCCTGGAACACTCCTGGAACACTCCTGGAACTCTCCTGGAATGCTGCTGGAACTCTCCTGGAACTCTCCTGGAACTCTTCTGGAACACTTCTGGAACGCTGCTGGAACTCTCCTGGAATGCTGTAACCCCCGGGAGTGTATCGGGATCTTGACAGTAACTGTGCCAGCTATGACCACGTCCCGTTGTCTTCCTTTTGCAGCAGTGCAGTGTCGTGGTTTGGGAACTGGCCTCGAAACCTGAAGGTTGCTGGTTCGATTCCCAGTTGTTGTACTCTTGCGCAAGGTACCTAAGCTGTATAAATGGGCACTATACCCCTTTCACGCATGGAACCCATAATATTTCCCTGCTCAATTATCTGGGTTTGGTAGTGGTTTTCCCAATTTACACACAGGTCTCTGTTACGGAAAACGACTGTATGAAGTCTGTTTGCTGTCGACATGTGAGTAGAGTGAGCAAGGAATTGTTACATTAGCTCTTTGTAACAGCCAGATGTTTTCTAAATATTAGTTCTGGCAGGGATGTAGATCCTACCAACACAGTTGAAGTGATAGATTTATATGATAGCTGTCATTGACATGTGGTGCTACGTTGAGTGAAAAAGCAACTTGAAGCTGGAAGAGCCTGACAGAGATGCTTACCAGGGAGAAGTGTTGCATAGCACAAAAAGCATTTGGTGAGGCAATTATAATGGTTTTGTAATGGTAGCCTTACAATGGACAAAGCCGTGTCAAGCAAGGACAGCAACACTGTTTATTCCATTCCTTAAATAAATGTTCAGATTTATGTTTCACATTGTCACACAGTGCAGGTCCAATATTTTCTGTGGGCAATGTCCCATATTTGTGCAAGAATTATTGAGGGCAGATTCCGTGTAATATTTATTGAAGAAATTGTGCCAGAAACAAAAGGTCTTATGTAAGAACATTGTTGCATTTTGTGTGTGTTCGCCAGAAATGTTGCTGCTTTAGTCCACACTGGAGCAGTTGCTAAAGATTTCTGTCGGTCCTGACTTGGCAAACTGGAGGAACGTCTTACAAGGACAATTATGTTACTTATTTGAAAAATGCAAAGGCTGTGGAAGTCGCTTCGGAAAGGAGTGTCTGCTGAATGCCTGTGGTATAATCTCCCGTCTCTACCCTGAGACAAACAAAAACTCTGAATCTCCCCGGAATCTTGCTGGAATTTGGTCCCGGTGGCTGGCAGGTGTTCCTCACGGTACCGACCTTGGGCCTCCTGATTGTTTGAAAGGCAGTGCTGTAAAACACTGTGAATGCAGTAGCTTTAGCCACTGTGGGTTGTTCACAGTCCGCCTGTGCAGAGAGGTAACCGTCTTGTATTTTTGTCATGCCCAATAATAAACAAACAGCCTATTGCTTGCCTCTTTGGTACTGCTTCTAATTTGCCCAGTTGAGGAGTGACATATGACAGCAGGTGTGATGCAGTCGTTGAAGCAGATTCTGTCTCTCCCTTTACCATAGAACTGAAATGCAAATTCAAATGCAAATGCAAAAATAGTCTACTGGCGAAAACAAGCACCCAATTATGTTTCCACATAAATCATAAACGAGTCGTATTCTAGACTGCAGTGAGTGAAAGGATCAAGGAAATAAAATATACAACACATACGGTACATCTGTACTAAAATAGCCTTGGAACACAATTACAAGGCAATCATTCATCTGTCTATCCCTCTCTCTTTCACCCTCTCCCTCTCTCTTTCCCTCCCTCCCTCCCTCCCTCCCTCTCTCTCTCTCCTCTCTCCCTCCCTCCCTCCCTCCCGCCCCTCTTCCTGTCCTCCCCCGGCGGTCTGGCCCCTGTAGTCTGCAGGAAGCAGGAAGCTCCCTTGCCCTTGGTTTGGATGGCGGCCTGGCGCGTGCCCGCTGATTTATCTGGGGCGTGCGCAGTGAAGGGCTCCCACTGGGCTCGTTGTAAAGATTGTACTTGGGGGGTGTTAGGATTCTGACTGGCGATGTGGGGGTAGGGGTGTGGGTTTGGGAGGGGGGTGACCTGGACATTATGTGGGCGGGGGTAATTCAATGTGACCCTTACGCACAATGGAGCACTTTAATAGCACAGACAATTCAGCTGTGTCTCCCTCGCTCATTTCAATTTCAATTCCGCTTCTTTTTAAATGCTTCATCGCCATGACGACATTAAAAAAAAATGCGTGCTGTCTACTGCGTCCGGTGGCTCTGCAGTGTCCCTCTATCCCTCGTTCTCCAATTTCCAATTTCGGTTTGACTTATTGGCATGGCAGCAAGCGTACATTCCCATCGTCAGAGCATAGAGTCGAAATGGAAAACCACATAATAAAGGCACACAATAAGCAAAGGAAAAGCAAAAAGTGGGTACTAAGGTCCTGTGTAGTGAGGTCCTGTGTGCAAGGTCCTGTGTAGTGAGGTCCTGTGTGCTAGGTCCTGTGTAGTGAGGTCCTGTGTAGCGAGGTCCTGTGTAGGGAGGTCCTGTGTGGTGAGGTCCTGTGTAGCGAGGTCCTGTGTAGGGAGGTCCTGTGTAGCGAGGTCCTGTGTAGGGAGGTCCTGTGTAGGGAGGTCCTGTGTAGCGAGGTCCTGTGTAGCGAGGTCCTGTGTAGCGAGGTCCTGTGTAGTGAGGTCCTGTGTGCGAGGTCCTGTGTAGTGAGGTCCTGTGTAGTGAGGTCCTGTGTAGCGAGGTCCTGTGTAGCGAGGTCCTGTGTAGCGAGGTCCTGTGTGCGAGGTCCTGTGTAGTGAGGTCCTGTGTAAGGACCTGGATGTGTTTCTCTAAGCCCTGTCAGGGGGGCAATGATGGGGGGTAGTGATTGGGGAAAAACATTACTTGGGGCTTTTAATGGGGGTTGAATCAGAGCTCATCAAGGCCCAAGGACAGGTGAGCTGGCCTTGAGGGTGGGTGGGAGGGACATCAATCAACCAATCACAGATCACATTGCATAAATGGAGAGCTACAACACAGGGTTAGGTTACAGAGGGAGAAGATGAGAGATACAGTCTGTCACTTACACACATGCACATACACATACTCACACTCTCGTAGTGAGTGTGTGTGTTTGTGTGTGTCTGTGTCAGAGATAGAGAGAGCAACTGTTTGTGTTTGAGCTAACACTTATTTTACAGTCAGGTGAAGACCCCAACGTACTCTCTCTTGTAGTTTTCTATATTATCATTATTATTATTATTTAATCAGTTTTAGCAGTTTTCACAGGACACACGCACACACACACACACACCTGTGCTAAACTGCATGGTGAATTACTGCACTCTTCGGGGCAGACTTGCGTTGTATTCTGATGTGCAGCCTAAGTGACTGTATTTCCCTCTAAAAGCCCTCGCTGATTCATGTCCTCTCCCCGCCGCTGGACGTGGGCCCGCGCCTGTGATATGTGGCCCCTGATGTACAGCTTCCACTTTAGCTGAGCGCAAGCGGACGGCACGATTGGTTCCCCGTCGTCGTGGCTCCTGGCTGCCCCGCCCCCTCGGCCCCGCGGATCGTTATCGTCCGTTTTACTGGGCGATTTACGCGCCGGGATTTAACGAGCGATGTGCGGCCTCAACGAAGGGAGCGGCGTTTGTGAATAAAAGCTGCAGAGTGAGGTAAGGGACATGTGAGGCGTGGGAGCAGTGTGCTGAGTCAGCCATGCTGAAAGGACCAGGGTACAGTATCCCAGCATGCACTGCAGTCCTCCAGGATCAGGGTACAGTATCCCAGCATGCACTGCGACCCTCCGGGATCAGGGTAGAGTATCCCAGAATGCGCTGCAGTCCTCCGAGATAAGGGTAGAGTATCCCAGCATGCACTGCAGTCCTCCAGGATCAGGGTAAAGTATCCCAGCAGGCACTGCGATCACGTATTTTTGGATCCGTTTTTCAATTTTTTTTTTTTTATTTGGATCAGCTCCCTGTGGGAGAATAAGTCGAAGAAGGTTTTTATTAAATTATTTTTTTTATTTTTGGCCACCTCATAATTAATCCCCTCCGTTGGAAGATGAGCCAGTGACAGGGGCAGGAAACTGTGAACATTCGCTCCTCCCAAATTAGTCAAAGAAGGAGCTGAAAAGAAGCAACGCGCGAGAAGACACCGTGCTCAGTCAGCTAAAAAACGGCGCCGTGTGGCCGACCTGGAGCTGATGAATATCAGCGCAGACCCCAGCGATTTGCCCGTCCGCAGCGACGCCTGTTAACAGCAACGTGAGTTTGAGCTGTTAGGTATTCAAAAAGCACCCCACAGGCGGCGTGCTGATCTAGAGTCAGTTTAGGGTTAGGGTTAGGGTTAGGGTGAGTGCTGATCTAGAGTCAGTTTAGGGTTAGGGTTAGGGTTAGGGTGAGTGCTGATCTAGAGTCAGTTTAGGGTTAGGGTTAGGGTTAGGGTGAGTGCTGATCTAGAGTCAGTTTAGGGTTAGGGTTAGGGTTAGGGTTAGGGTGAGTGCTGATCTAGAGTCAGTTTAGCCTTTTAGCGCGTAAGGTGTGTTCAGCCCGTACATCTCTCACCTGCAGGTGTTTCAGTGCACATCACATACGAGCTTAAAATGTACACTTGTGGGTGCTGCAGTTCTGTGTTTGAACTGAAGTCTCTCCCTCTCTTTCTCTCTCTCCCTCTCTCCTTCTCTCCCCCTCACTTTCTCTGTCTCCCTCTCTCTCTCTCTCTTTTCTTTCTGTATCTCTCTTCTTTCTCTCCTCTCTGTTCTCATGCATTTTCAAATGCATGAGCTTATGTCTGTCTCTTCTTCATCTCCTCTCTGACTCTCTTATTTACAGAGGCATAATCACGCGCCCACACACGCATGTAAACACGCGTGTGGCTGTCCCTCTCTTATTCTGCCTGACAAGCGTTTTGACATTAACGCACACGCACACGCACACGCACACACCCGCTCTCTTAGAGACACACACCCACGTGTGTGAAGGGCAGGCATTTTATAAATATAGCCTATTAAAAGCGTTTGGAATAAGACTGTGTGTGTGTGTGTGTGTGTGTGTGTGTGTGTGTGTGAGTACAGGTAACAGAGAGAGCCTCCTGGTACAGTGGTGAGCTTCCCTGTAGTCCTTCCTCCAATCAGACGGCCTTCTGCAGGCAGATACCCCAAAAGCCCCCCTTCGCGTCTGTCTGTCTGAAAGCTGTCCGTCTGTCTGTCTGAAAGCTGTCCGTCTGTCTGAAAGCTGTCCGTCTGTCTGTCTGTCCGTCTGTCTGAAAACTGTCCGTCTGTCCGTCCGTCTGAAAGGTGTCCGTCTGTCTGCAGTAATACACTGCAGTAATAGTACAGGACAGTACTTTACACTACAGTAGACTGAATTACTATGTCCTATCAGGAAGGCATAGTAAAGTACTAATGCTGATGCAGCAGTAAATGTTGATTTTGTAAATCATCACAGAAGACGACAACGAGGTTTTAAAAAAATGTCACAGCTTTGAGTCAACACTGCTCATTTTTCTCCAAGGAAAACAGGATAAAAAGAGAGGAGAAGAGAAGTGGAGGGAAGTGGAGGGAAGTGGAGGGAAGTTGTAATGATGACTGTGAGAATTAGGGAGAGAGGGACGGGCGGAGGCAGATGGCGGCTCTGGCGACTGTAAGTAAGAGGGAAAGAGGCGGAGCGGGCGTGTGCCGTTAATTTAAAGTGACAGACGAGCGAGCATCGATCAGCCTGTCTCTCAAAGACCTGAGAAACACACTCACACTCACACTCAGACACACACACACACACACACACACACACTCACACACACACACACACACACACACACTCACTCACTAACCAACACACACACACACACACACACACTCACTCACTCACTAACCAACACACACACACACACTCACTAACCAACACACACACACACACACACACTCACTCACTAACCAACACACACACACACTCACTAACCAACACACACACACACACTCACTAACCAACACACACACACACACTCACTAACCAACACACACACACACACACACACAAGCAGAGAGTCACTAACCAACACACACACAGACAGAGACACACACACACACACACACACACACTCACTCACACTCACTCACTAACCAACACACTCACACTCACACACACACACACACACACACACACCACACACACTCACACCACACACAACACACTCACTCACTCACTCACTAACCAACACACACACACACACACACACACACACACTCACTCACTAACCAACACACACACACACACACACACTAACCAACACACACACACACACACACACACTCACTCACTCACTAACCAACACACACACACACACACACTCACTCACTCACTAACCAACACACACTCACACTCAGACACTCACTCACTCACTCACTAACCAACACACACACACACACACACACACACTCACTCACTCACTAACCAACACACACTCACACTCAGACACACACACACACACACACTCACTAACCAACACACACACACACTCAGACACACACACACTCACTCACTAACCAACACACACACACACACACACACACTCACTCACTCACTAAACCACACTACACTAGCACACACACACACACACTCACTAACCAACACACACACACACTCAGACACACACACACACCAACATGCACACACGCACACACACTCACTCACTCACTCACTAACCAACACACACACACACACACTCTCACTCACTCACTAACCAACACACACACTCACTCACTAACCAACACACACACACAAACACAAAGAAAAAAAGTTGTGCGGTGTTGGACCCCAGGCATTTTTGAGAAGCTCTGTGTGTGAAGAGAGGTGTGAAAGGAGTATAAAGGAGGGGTGAGAACTGCTATGGCTCATGGGAAAAAAGCCAGAATAGCGTTTGTGTGTGTGTGTGCTTGCGTGTGTGCGTGCGTGCATGCGTGTGTGCGTGCGTGCATGCGTGTGTGTGCGTGTGTGTGTGCGCGTGTGTGTGTGCATGTGTGAGTGTGTGTGTGTGCGTGTTGGTTACGTGAGTGTGTGTGTGTGGTGAGCCCCCGTCCCAGAAGTCCATAGAGGTCTTACACTCCAATAACAGACTGTGTAGCCTACCGGCAGCAGGCCTGGTTTTGAGCGGATGGATTTTCGTAGTTCCTGTGCTTTCCATACAGGATTTTCTCTGCTCTCTTCTTCTTCTTCTGTTTGTTTAATCAGCCAATCACACCGAGCCTTAAAATCCCGTTACTCCTGATTGGGCCAGGAGACCCCCCAGGCTGGAGGGGATCTGTCACAGCGAACAGTGTAATGGCATTAGTGTGCCACTCCTCCATGGACCGGCGTGTCTGCCTTTCTCTCTCCGACACGCGGACCAGAAAATCTCATTTATCCACTGCTCACTGCAAGCAGTAAAACATGCAAGCTTAGCTTACCACACGATTTTTTAGGAATTCAGTTGTACAATTTCAGAGCTGAGATTTATGTCTCGTATGTTTCATTCAAAGAAGACAATTTTTTTGGGGGGGGGGGCGGAGATGGGTGGTTTATATTATGAATTTGTGCTGAAGTGAGGGGGGGATTTCACTTCAGCCAAATAAATACTGTGTTCATTCCTTTGTGATGTCACACTTGCCTAAAAAAGCACTGGAAGCCAGCAGGTGGAATGTTGGGGGTCTTTTTTGGAATGTTGTGTTCAGGGTTTGCCTTTAAGGTGTGAGGTCACAAACATGTGATTACAATGTTTCTAACAGAACATTCTAATGCTGATGTCTCAGTCACTGCTGGTATCTGGAAGCAACAGAGTTCTAGAACATTGACATACAGTTTAGGAAAAAATAGGAAAAACCTTCCAAAAAACCTGCTCTTCAAAGGTTTAAGGGGTTAAATGGTTTGTTCTCCAGTGAAGAGAAAAGTATTGAGGGAGTGGGGTCAGGGTGGGGAGAGGAGAGGGAGGGGAGGGGAGGGGAGGGGAGGTGGTGGAGGTGGAGGTGGAGGAGGTGGTGGAGGTGGAGTACGGGCTCAGGAGCTCATGCAGTCTCACTCAGCCTGAGACAGAGCAGGAGAGGGTTCAGTCAGGGACAGACCTCTCACTGACGCGGGGAACCTTCATTATGCTGAATGTGTGAGTTAGACTGAGAGATGGACAGGTTCGGGGGGGGGGCGAGTCTCTCTCAGTGGGGTGTGGAAAGACAGGGGTAAAGGGCAGTTCTAAA